>NW_006400159.1:256915-291709 GCF_000299155.1 Elephantulus edwardii
TGTGTGTGCACCTGAGTGTGTGTGTGCACCTGAGTGTGTGTGAGCACCTGATGTGTGTGCGCACCTGAGTATGTGTGCGCACCTGAGTGTGTGTGCGCACCTGAGTGTGTGTGAGCACCTGAGTGTGTGTGTGCACCTGAGTGTGTGTGAGCATGTGAGTGTGTGCACCTGAGTGTGTGTGCGCACCTGAGTGTGTGTGCACCTGAGTGTGTGTGAGCACCTGAGTGTGTGTGTGTGCACCTGAGTGTGTGTGAGCCAGAGCAGAGCGTGTGTGACGTGTGATGGTGTAGGGATTGCGTGACCTTCTGTGAGCACACATGGGCAGGCTTGGCTGTGAGCACACATGGGCAGGCTTGGCTGTGTGAGCACTGAGTGAGAAGGTGTGTCTTGGAGAGGGTGCAGCCGGAGTGCTCCTTGGAGGCAAGAATCGTGTGGCTTCACCTCATATAGTTTGGATGTGTTGCTAGGCGGGCTGTTCCTTGGAGAGGGACATGATTTTGGGAAAGGTGGAGGGTCAGCACAAGAGAGGAAGGCCCTTCTAGGTGGACTGACATGGTGACTGCTGCAATGGGCTCTTGTGTATCAGGAAGTGTGAGGATGGCGTGGGATAGAATATGCTTCACCTGTTGTTCATAGGTTCGCTGTGAGTCATACTCAACTTGATGGCACCTCACAACAACAGCAACAGCAGCATATGAGTGTGTGAGTGAGCCTCTGTGTGTGACTGTGAAGGAGTTTGTATGACTGACTGAGTGTATAAGTATTGTGTGAACAATACACGCATGTGTGTGTATGAGAGTGTGTGTGTATGAGTGTGTGTGAGGGAGTGTGTGAATGTGTGTGTGTATGAGAGTGTGTGAGATTGTATGTGTGTGTGAGAGTGTATGTGTGTGTGTGTATGAGTGTGTGTGTATGAGAGTATGTGTGTATGTGTGTGTGTATGAGAGTTTGTGTGTATGTGTGTGTGTATGAGAGTGTGAGAGTGTGTGTGTATGAGAGTTTGTGTGTGTGTGTGTGAGGGTGAGACCTTTGTGTTAGTGTGTGTGTGTCATGAATGTACACAGGGTGAAGGTGTGTGACAACAGGGCTCTGTGTAAGCCTGAGTCTCAGTGGGTGAGTGTTCATGAGCACATGCGAGTGTGCGTGTGTGTGCATGGATGTGAATGTATGAGAATGAGTGTGTGAGCATATACACGAGTCTGTCTGGTGATGTGTGTGTGTGAGAGAGAGGGACGGCATGAGGGAGAGTGAGCACAGGGGCGTTACTGGGATTGTGTGTCGGCAGAGCTAGAGGACACTTGGGAGCAATTGGGTCCAGATTGCTCAGGACCTTGAGTGCGAACCCGGCAAGGGGGGTGTGGGTCCCCTGCATTTGAGAGCGTAGGCATGAGCTCAGCGACTGCTCCTCAAGCTGCGTACTGCATGGGCTCCTGTGGACGAGCTCCTGCCAGGAGGTCAGGGAGCCAAACAGGAGGCCCCCCACTTCACAGACTTCACAGAGTTAGGTGGCTGCAGTCAGCGTAGTCTGGAAGAGCCTCACTGGGCCTGGAGTGACCTGTCTTCTCACGCCTGTGGTCTGTCCCAGGACTGTGGTCTGAAAGATGCTTATGTGCAGGAGAATTGGTTCCGGATGTGACACAGCTGTGAGCTTGGAGACATCTGGGCCAGAGCCTGGGGGTCTTTTTCCCATACAGATGTTCACTGTCAGGGCCTGGGAACAAAGGCTCTGGCTCCTTTGCTCGTGGCCACCATGACCACAAATGGTGTCACAGTACTCGTTCTGGGCCAGCCTGGTCACCAGTGCTATCCTTAATCTCAGGGCCAATGTGCAGGCACAGGTGGAGGAGAACGTGGAGGGACAGCAGGAGAAAGAGGTTGTGGACTGAGAAGAACCCCGAAGACCCGAGAACTCCATCAGTGACCTGAGACTGCGCACCTGCCCTGTCAGGGCCTTTCATGGCGCCGAGCTGCCTTCCGGATTCTCCAGTCTGCTCGGTTGACTCCCACTGCTGCTCCTTGTGACAGAGAAGCCCCTCACTCCACAGAGCTTTCATGGCTCATTTCTCAGCAGTAGATTGCCAGGCCGTGCTTCAGTCAGCTCCAGGTGCACGTGAACCCCCTAGTAGGGGCTGAAGTGTTTGTGTCCCAGGGACTTTTCCTGACCCAGAACTTCCACTTCAGGCTTTGCTGCTCTCATTAGCATGTCTGCCTAGGAAAGAGATGAGATGAGCCAGTTTCATCTGCCATTTTAAAGTCAGTGCTTCTGTGATTTGAAGCAATTCTGTCTTACTATGGAAAAATATCTCCTAGCAGAAGCTCAGCTCACCTAGTGTGTAAGGCACTGGACTCTCAACCTGAAGCAGGCAGTTGGAATCCACCAGCTTCTCCATCTCCTCCTTTGTGATTTACAGCCTTTGCAACCCTCTGGAGGGTCAGCTGTGAATCAGCTCCAACTTGTTGGCACATAACACCTTTAATAAGAATATGCACAATCATCCCGCCACTTCACCTTTTCTGAGTGTACGATCCACACAGGGCCACTGGGACCATGTGGTCCAGCTCTTATCGTCATCCTCTGAGGTAGTACTTCTCACTTTCTGAGTGGTGAGAAAACAAGTGCCTGAGATTCAAAGTCCCTACCTGGGACGTTTCTGTTACAGAGCCTCCAGGGAGTTGAAATCCTGCCCAACAGTGTGGACCCTGCTCTGAAGAATGAATGGATGAAGCCCACAACTGGATCCATCAACTCCAGTATCTGATTCTCTGCTGTGAATCAAGCCAGAATTTGTGCCTGAGGTCATTGCTCCCACACAGCTGGGGACACCCAGACACACGCTCACTCCATCACTCTTCAGATGACTCTCACAATTCGTGCGCATTAGGCTGCCGCAGGACACGCACTCTGCTTTGGGAACCTCTACGGCTAGTCAATATGGTGACCTTTCTGCTAATTTCAGGCTCCACAAAATCCCTCAAAGTGAGGCTGGTCAACATGGTGCTCTCTTACCTTACCCTACACCAGACCAGGCTGAACTTCTGCTGGGTGTGGAAATCAGGGTTGCTGTGGAATCCCACCCAGAGTCCAGAGAGAGGGATGATGCTTCAATGTGTCTGGAGAACAGAGGATTGTGTCAAGCCCTGAAATGGAATGAGATTTACCCTTTGGGGTTTTAGATCTTTGGTGTCTGTGACTCTTCCTTTCAATATTTCCCTTTGTTAATGGGAACATCTACCGTTTGCCTGCCCACATTGTGCTTGGGAAGCGAGTAACTGGGTTCTGGGTTTCACAAGTCCAGGAGCCAAAAATTTTATCCCAGAATGGAAACACCCAGAGCCTCACCTGTGCTTGACTGGGATGCCTCAGAAGGTGGGGTTTTAGATGTAGACTGGATGCTGGAACAGGTCAGATGTCTGGGAATGTTGGAATGGGATGCATGCATTTTGCATGTGAGAAAGATGTACATTTTGGGGAGCAAAGGTGGAATGCTATGAGGTGGGTTGTACTTTCCCTATATTTATATTGACATCCCAATCCCTATAACTGTAAATATGATCCTGCTTAAAAATAGGAGCTTTCATTTGCTATATGATGAGGGCAAATCCTAGCCCTAATCCAGTTGGAGTTTTTGTTTTATAAAAAAACACAGAGCTGAGAGGGAAGATCACACTCAAGGCAGATGGATATCACATAGAGGTCCAGCTACAAGCTAAGAAGCCCCCAGAGGTTCCTTCCGGAAGGACCTTCCCCTGAAGCTGATGTCCAGGTTTGGATTTCTGGCTTCCAAAACTGCAAGATGGCAAATTTCTGTCCCATGAAGTCCATCTACCTGTAGTATGTGTTTGTTAAGTAGTCAACCTGTAGCATATTTTTGTTACAACAGATCTAGGAAATTAAGGCAGTGAGCATCTTCCGATTCTTCAAACAAGTCCTGCCCTTTCCATCTTCTGGGTCTTTGCACCTGCTGCCCAACCCCTTTGCTGATGACTCTTCACAGTTCATCACCTCTCTGTGGCTAACTTCTCATCACCTTCATGTTTTACCCACAAGTCCTTTCCTTCAGGGGGCTTTTTGTGATCCCTAGCTCTGAGCTACCTGTCTGTCGTGGGCCTATAGCACTGGTAGTGTCAAGCGGGGTGATGTTTACACTTCATTATGATCCTCTGTATACTTCTGCACCTTTTCTAGATGGCATGAGTCTGTGGGCAGAGTCTATGTCTCTCTGAACTCCTGTTCCCCTAACACATCTAGTGCCTGGCACGATTGTCATCTTCTATGAACTCAGCCTTCATCTCATGGTGCTAGACAATTGATAGATGAGAGACAGCTATATAGACAGGTAGATAGAGAATGGGTAGGTAGGAGAGAGAGGGAAACAGTGAGAGAGATGGTAGCTGGTTAGGTAACGGGACAGTGTTCAGATGGAGGTGCATGTTGGGCTGTGCACACTCAGAGCAGAGGTGCAGAGACAGCCTACATGAAGATGACATCTAAGCTGAGCACCTTCCCTGCTCTTCCCCCAAGCAAAGCAAAACCATTTTTTAAAAAGGCTTATTCCTTCCTGGAGCATGTTTTCCATTGTCTTCAACATCCGGGCTCTTTTCTTTCACCCACTCACTAATTTAGTGTTTAAAACTAGTCATGACTTGCCCTGTGCCAAGCAGAAGGCAGTGGTGCTTCAGGAGCAGCAGCCTCACCTATGCAGGTGGTAAGAACAATCGATGCTTCTGAATTGTGTTGAAGAACACGGACTATTCGAAGGACGGACAGAAGAACCAGCTGGTCTGTCCTGAAGGGACTACAGCCAGAATGCACTTCAGAAGCATGGATGGTGAGACTACTTTGCATCATTTACTTCAGGAAGGGCATCAGGAGAAAGGAGTCCTGGGGGAAGGACATCATGTCTGGAAAATCAGAGTCCATGAGCCGGGGGAAGGCCCTAATGGGGTGGATTGGCACAGTGACGTCAACATTGGGTTCAAGCATAGCAATAACTGCAGCTGGCACAGAATCATGCTGGGCTTCCCTCTGGTGTGCACAGGGTAGTGACAAGCTGGAGCTGGCCTGTGGACACCTGACCAGGGCAGGACAGCTGTGTCAGTTCCTTGGTAACGTGCCTCATGCACGGTCACCAGTTTTCCATGGCACTGTTTTGCGAATTGTGTCTCCAAAAGGGATGTTCAGTTTCTCACCCTGGTACCTACGAATATGGCTGGTTTGAAAATAGTATCTTTGCAGATGTCATAGCCATCTGGAGGCCCTATTGGAGGAGGGTGGGTCATAATCCTGCCTGATTATGTGTCCTTACTAGAAAGAAGCAGAAACGTGGTGTGCAGACAGAGCCACACTGAAATGGTGTTGCCACAGATCAAGGAGTATCGAGATCTGGATAAGAAAAGATTCTCCCTAGAGGTTTCCAAGGGTGTGTGATTCTGCTGAAGCCTCGCCTCCACACTATTAGACAACACATGTCTGGTTTTCTTCTTTTTATTCAGAGTCAAAGTTTACAAAGCAATTTGGTTTTCCACTCAGCCATTCAGACAGGTTTTGTGTGATGATACTAATTACAGCCCCCACAGTGTACCACTCTTCCCACTTCCTCCCTGTGATTCTTCTTTCCACTTTTCCTTCCATTCTGCCACCTCCTGCATTTGGAGCTTTATCCCTGGACCAGTGCTGTCCTCTTGATCTTGTGTAGTTGATCATTCTAGGGAGAGGGTGCCTCTCTAGAGTTACTGTTTATCTCAGAGGCCTGACTGCTGTTTGGTTGCAAGTTGACTGTGGAGTGAGTTTTGTTTCAAGTATGAATGTTGACTAATGGATCTAGTCTTCAGGTTCCATCAGTCTCTACCAGACCAGTAAGTCTGGCCATTTCTATGGCTCTTCATTTTATTCCACATTCTTATCCCCTCTATCCAGGACTGTCTACTCTAACCCTTTTGAGAGTGTCTGGCAGCCTCAAGCTTTGTGGGGACTCCTTGTTACAGTCCTGGGTCAAGGACACAGTTTTAAAGAGACCCTGGAGGCGAAACATGGAGACGACTAAGATTGTAATCTTCACGTATAGCTTGGAGCTCAGAAACCTGTACGTCGTCTGAAGAATGACTCTTGTGGTCACTCAGGGTGGCTCTGGCTTACTCAAACTGACCCTCGTACCAGTGGGTTTCCTCATTGCTGGTTCTGCTGTGACTCAGTTGGCAGAGAAGGTAGGCTTTGTTTATATGTTGCCCTGGGCTTTCCAGAAGAGATAGACGAGGTAATGTACATGATCTGTCAGTTCAGGAGTGACGGTGACTTTGGGGCCAGTGTCCCATGCATTCACCTGGATGTGAAGCTAGTTTCCTTCTCATCAAATGTCCCTGCCTGCTCTCTGCTGCTTAGTTGGCTAGAGGTGCTGGGGCCGGTGCCACATTAGGAGCTGTGCAGCCACGATAAAGGGGATAACAATGAGGGGAAGTGCTCCGCCGACCTGCTTGCTTTCTTGATTATCATTAGAAAAATACCCTTGTGGAAGTGTAGATTTTCCCTCAAAGCTTCTGCACGGAGTGAGGGAATGGGCACATGTGAGCTCTAGCCCAGCTCAGGGATATGGAACTTTGGCATGAAGATGGTTGTGTTTGCAGCACTGGTCCCTTCCTGCCTGTTTGGTCCTTTTGCAGCCCCAGGGAATGGATGGGAGTGAGGGGCACTGGCGGCAGACTTGAGGAGCCACGGCAAGTACAGATCCACACAGCCCGCAGGGGACACAGAGCAGACCACAGCAGAGTTTGAGGTGTGGTGTGAACATTGGAGATTTCTTTTCACCGCCACGGAAATCTCTTTAATTATCTCTGCTGATGATAACATCACCCCCCCGCCCCCATCTTTCTAGTGGTTGCTGTGTTAGGTACCATGAAGCAACTCCAATTCACAGTGAGCCTCACATACAAGACGCTGAAAGCTTGCCTGACTCTGCACTATCCCCTTCACTGTTCTTATGCCAGTTGTTGTCACTTTCAATCCATTTCATTGAAGATCTTCCTCTCCTTTGTTGATTCACTACCCTTCAAAACATGTTGTCTTCTTCTGAAGACTACGTCCTTATCACATGCCCAAAGTGTGTGAGATGAAGTCTCATAACTTTTGCTTCTAAGGATGATTTCTTCTTAAGGCGATGTTTGAACTGAGATGCTTCATAGAGCCAGGGTTAGGGAAGTTTGGCTAGCCAAAATGAAGATTCTCATTGAGGATCTGGGGTTGGCCTGGAGATCCCCCTGGATGGTAAAGTGAGTTCAGGGACCTCACTCTGAATTGTTGCTGTCAGGTATCTTCTTATTGGTTTCAACTCCTAACAGCCCCTTTTTTAAAAGTACAGAGCACTTGTTATGGCCCCAGGAGCCTGTTCTTGGACTCCACGTGCTGCAGTTCCTCCAGACCCGGGATCTTTTAATGAATTGCTTCTTTTCTCTAATACTCTGAACACTAGAAGGCCTGATCAAACCTAACCACACAGGATGATTCTTCAGTGAGATTTCTTCACCACCAATGTCTGTCTGTCTCCCCTTCATTTTGAGATATGCGTGAGCACATTGCTATGCTTTATTTTTCTCAGGTAACCAACCTCTATATTCAGATCGTTTTACTCATTTAGCTGCTTATTTGCACATGGTCTCTAAGAAAGCAATAGAGCTTGTACTACGGAAGCAGAGCCGTGACCACGATAAGGAAGACCTTTCCTCAGAGCATTTATCTCTGTTGAAGGATCCTCACAATGAACAAATAAGCAGCTGATTGTTTGATATACCTTGGGGAAAGCACAGTGTAGAGATGCTACATAGACTGAAGTTTGGAGCACAGTCTATTGAAGGACACTTCTCCAAGTTTCCAGAGAATAGTATGGTTTTATTATTATTATTATTATTATTATTAATTGTAATGAACATTTACAGAGATTTTTTATTTCCATTCATTCATTGTTGCACTTTTCTCCCTGCCAACCCTCCAACCCCCCAGTTTGCTCTTCTCTTTGAAAAATAAAAGAAAAATTCCTTTATTGGTGTACAATCCCCCTGCACCCCCCCCCTTCCCACGAGTATACTCCACTCTGCAACCTTCATTCGGGACTCTTACGATAATCATAATGCCCTATAACATATTGCTTTTAAACTGTTCTCTCCCTCATCCGTTTCAATGCAATATAGTGTTTTTGTGAAATTAAGTCAACATCTAGCTGCTACCAAAGTTCTGCTCAGCTCGGTAGAACCACGTACTGGAGGAAAAGTGAGCACTTCACAGATGAGTGGTGGAGAGCGTTCTATTCCTCATTGCTATTCAGGATCCAGAGTGTTCTGAGTCACAGCTCTAGCTTCTGTTTGGACACATTTGTGCTGCTGATTCTTGAAAGTTGACAAGAGCATGGAGGCTAATACCAGCCTAGGTCTGGAGAGGAAACATCCATCACAGAGCTTGTTGACAAGAGCTTGGTTATAGATCTACCAAGCACATGAAGGATAAAAAAGAAGTTTGTTTCAGTTACCTACTGGTGCTATAACAAAGATACCACAGGTGCGTAGCTTTAATAAACTGAAATGTATTCTCTTACAGTTCAGGAGGCTAGAAGTCTTAATTCACAGTTCTTATACTAGGGGAATGCTTTTCTGTCTTTATCTCCTGCCTATGGAAAGTTCCAAGTATAAGAATTTGGGTCAAAGGATAAGCTCCTGGCTCCCAGTTCTTGATAATAAGGAGTTCCTTCTACTACTCTCTGCTTTCTTCTCTTTCCTTTTAACTTTTGTAAGACAAAAGGTGATGCAGGTTACACCCCAAGGAAAATCTACATTCAATTAGGACTGTGGTCAGATTAAGGGTGCTCAATTGCACCCTAATTCACTTACAACTGATTGGCTGAATAAATCTCAGATCACACTATGGAAAGTGATTACATTATAATCCTGCCTTATTAACAGAATAGAGGCTAGGATAATTGCATAACACTGAAAATTGTGATCTAGTAAAGTTGATATTGATTTGGGGATAGTCTAGTCATGTAACCAAGCATAGCATAGTTTACTCATGTGAGTAGAAAGATGGGACCTCTGTAAGCACACTTCCTTCTGCCACTTTCCTCTCTGAGACAGTGTGGTTTAGGGGTTAGACCATAGACTGGAGTCTAATTGCTTTCTTTGAAATCTTGGCTTAGCTATTTGCCAGCTCTGTGGAATGAAGATATATCTCTATACATTCTGCACCTCGCTGCACCCATTTATAAGATGGAGTGATGATAGGCATGATACCTTATCCACAGGATGATAAATGTAAAGAAGGGTCCCCATCACCCACTGGGCGTAAATGAGAAATGTGCATGTTGCTGCCAGCGCCAGAGCAGCTGTGCCAACCTTGGTGCCATGTTGTTTTCACTCTCAGAGTTGTGCTGAATAAGGACAGGATGAGACAGGGATCCCTGGCCCCAACGCCTGTGCGTTCCTCAGCAGAAATGACTGCAGCGTGCGTGTTTACCAGGAGCCTCAGCCAATTTGCAATTTATCTTGGTTTCCACCCAAACAGGCTGGGAACCAAGACAAACACTCTTTGATGTAATCAATCTATGACTCAGGCCATTTTCGTGATGGTTCCTGTGCTGAGGTTAGGAAAGAAAAAAGGCCTTGACATGCTGCCAGTGGAAAGGCACGCTGTGTGCAGCTAATGGGGCCTTTGTCCCCGAGTTCCATCACTGAGCCCAGCAGTGGGAGTTGTCTCCACTCGGCATTCAGCTGATAGGAAGTTCTGTTTGTTACTCGAAGCTTGGGAACCTGAGCTTTCTGGGGGGCTGTTAGAGACAAGCCACATGCCAGCCTTTCTTGGTGCGTGTTAGCATCAGCTGCCTTCACAGGGTGCTGTAGCTTCATGCCTCTGCTCCCCTGGCTTCATTTTCAAGGAAATACGATCCCTCTGATTCTGGCTCCTCTGACTGCTCAGCAAACACTGGAAAGACCAGAATATTCCTGATTGATTGGTTTTTAAGCCTTTACTTCTAAAGACTTCCTGTCTGTCTTTCATTTTTTACCAAGACCAAACAAATGCAAACTCGAATAGCATTATGATGCTTGGAATCTGCAGGAACCAGGGTGGCAATGGATTTGGCGGACACTGTGTTCACTTTAATTGAATCCCTCCAGCTTCCTGGGTGTCAGGCTTGCTCCTCTCACATGTGGAAACAAGCCACCCCTTTTCTCCACAACTCCTCTGTGTGCACTATAATAGTGGCTTGTATGTTGCGATGAAGCTGGAAGCTGTTCCATCAGTATTTATTTTAGACACTAGCAGTGTCATCCATCGTGAACAAGTCACTAAAACAGGTCAAGAAGAAAGGCATGGTGAACCACTTACCAAAATCAGCCAGTGAAAGCCCTGGTTGACAACAGAACGTTGTCTGATCGTGCTCTGGAAGGACAGCTTCCCTCCTCCCAAGCTCAGCAGGAACCCAGAATCCACCGCAGTCTCAACCATGTCCTCAAGCACCCCAGTGACGGTGAGGATGTCATAGAATTGGACTGCGTCTTGCTCGGTTGTACGTGGGGCTGCCGTGGTGGGAGGCCTCTCCAATAGCAGCTACCCTGTCTCTTCTTGGATCTCACTTTGACTGCTTCACAGAAAAGCCTTCTGGGGATACAAGCCCAGATCTTTCAGAAAACTCTACTGGAAAAGAGAAGTTTGTTTTCCATCATAAATTTACTTTGAAAATCAAATAGTAGGAACACAGAATAAAGGGAGGAGGTTTGGTAGAGAAAGGTGCAGTGTGCTGCAGAGCTAACTGAAAGGTCAGCAGTTCAAATCCACCAATTACTCTTAGGAAGAGAGAGAATGATCTCCTCCTATGAAGATTTAATGAAATTTAAATCTCAGAAACCGACAGCATCAACTCAACAGCAATAAGTTTTTGATTTTGTCCGTTTTCTCAATATGACCGGCTAACCAAAAACTGCTCATTAAAACCACCAGCTACTCCATAAGAGGAAGATGAATCAGTCTGTTCTTGTGGAGACTTACAGCCTCAGAAACCCCACGGACCCGCTCTCTGCTTTTCTGCAGGTCACGACGGGTTGACGATTAGTGAGCTTTGGGTTTGTGTGTTCAGTTTTCCCACTCCCGGCACAGGCTGGCTGAGTCCACTGGTGCTCGTGTGGACCGCACCGAAGGTTGTTTCTGTGCTGTGATGCTCCTGGAAGTGGGGACCTGATGGTCAGGACAGAGGTGCCGCGTTCATGGAGATACATACCGGAATGGAGAAGTGACTGCTGAGCAGCTGCAGTGATTATAGAATGCACGTCAGGATGGGGACAAGCCACACATACAGATCACATGTTGAGGATGTGGACCCATGACACCAGCCATCTGACTTGACGTTGAGAAACAGCAATAGAGATCAAGCATCTAGAAAGTTTGAAATTTAGGTTTTGCCTTTTTTACATATGAATGATTTCACAATGGCATTGTTGGAAGGTTTATGCTTGCGAACTGACTCAGCTGCCACAGCCAAGAGTGTGATATACTCTAGCCACATCCTGATGTACACAGAGCGTGATGGGCTATGTTCATGTCCTGTGAGCTTGCTGGGCTGTGTCCACCTCCACATGTATATGGAGACACAGGGGTATGTCCACATCCCGACACACTTTGAGAGCATGGTGAATGATGTCCACATCCTGATGTTTATGAAGAGGTTATTGGACTGTCTGCATCGTAATGTATAAGAAAATCTTGATGGGCTGTGTTCACACCCTGGTGTACACAGAAAGCTTGATGGGCTGTGTCCATGTCCTCATGGAGAGCCTGGTGAGATGAGTCTATGTCCTGATGCATATGGAGTGTTTGGTGAGATGTGTCCAGGTCCTGGATCATATGGCAAAGATAGTGGTCGGTGTCCAAGTCTGAGATGTAAGGAGAACTTGGTGGGTGGTGTTCACATCCTGATGGATATAAAGAGCATGATGGCCTATGTCCATAGAAGGATCCTAGAAGAATAATTCAGGGCACACCCCCTTATTTCCCAGGCCATCCGACTCTAATGGCCATGGAAGAAGGTATGGGAGAGAGGTAGTGAGGAGAAAGGAAAGTGTATCTGGTTGCTACCCCAGAGGAGTATTTTCTAGTGGCGAGGTCGTCTGGGTACCTTTCCAATGCTGAGTGTTGCAATTCTTGGAGGTTGTTTTCTGATCTGGAATGTTCTCCATAGTATCCCTTTCAGGTGACCTGAGATGTTCCCTTTCTGGTGACCTCTCTAGGCTGCTCCTACACTGCATCTTTGCAGAAGGTGTCCACCTGGGCCCTTCTAAGACACTTGTCAGGACGAGATCAGAATACAGACTGGCCTGGTCCACCTCTGGTACAAGAGTGGGCTGCCCTTGACATTCAGAGGATGCAGAAGGGAGGATGACATGGAAGAATGTCCACGGTCTGGGTGGGACAGTGTTAAGGTGTCATAGTTCAGTGACAGGAAGCACAAAGGCCTATGTCTTGGAGGAAGGGAGGCTCAAAGTCCTTGGGGGGACATCTAGTGACATTTATGACTGCAGGCTGGGTGGTGGCCAGACAGGAGTGGCCCCTGTTTCTTGGGTAGAGCTACTTACTGACAATACAGTGGAGGGTGTGGAACACTGTCCAATAACACAGGATCTGAGAGCACACGGCAGCTGCCTTTCCTGACCACTTCAGAATGTTTGAGAAGTTACCATTACTCATGAAGTGAGGTCACCAGCAAAGGATGGGATTCTGAGGTGTGCCAGCAAGCCCACCTCTCCATCTTGTCTTCTACCCTGGCCAGGTAGTTCCCTTTTTTCCAAATAGGGCTTCTGTCACTCACAGATACGCTCCTGACACAGAGCTGTGCTTCTCCCCCCGTAGGCTGGATGTGCCCGTCCTCAGAGTGGCTCCTTCTCGCTCAGCCAGAACAGCTCCTTGCCCCACAGTCTGGACCACCTGGCCTTCCTTGTCCTTTCAAGTCATGCTCATAGGGATCCCCCCAATTTATTTACAAAATTCTAACACAAATTCAAACAAATTCTTTCAATTTCCCTCACTCCCCCCAACCCATCAAATTGTACAACTCAATGGTTAATCCCCTCTTCCCCCTGCAAGTCCACATTCCTCTGCTTCCAGCCTCTCCCACTCCTCCTGGATCCTTATACTCATTCTACAATAATGGTCTTATACAATATTTATCCTTGTGGGACTGAGCTAATTCACTCAGCACAATGCTCTCCAGTCCCTCCCAAGTTAGGTAATACTTTAAAAAGTGATTGCTCTTGCATGCTGCATAGTATTCCATTGTGTGAGTGCACCATAATTTCTCAATCCATTCTTTTGTGGTTGGGCATTTGTGCTGTTCTCATGTCTTTGCAATGGTGAATAATGCTGCTATTAACATTTGTGTACAAATCTCAGTTTGTGCCTCAGTTCTCCTATTCTCAGGGTATATTCCAAGTAGTAGACTAGCTGGGTTCTATGGAATTTCTATGTTCAGCTTTTTGAGGAAGCGCCAAACTGCCTTCCAGAATTGTTGCATCATTTTACAAACCCACCAACAGTGTATAAGAGTTCTTTTATCGCCACATCCTCTCCAGCATCTATTACATGATGTCCTGTTAAACTTTGCCACTGTTACTGGAGTGAGATGGTAACTCATTGTGGTTTTGATTTTCATCTCTCTTATTGCCAGTGATTTGGAGCATTTCTTCAGGTGTCTGTTTGCCATTTGAATATCTTCCTTTATGAAAATTCTTTCCATGTCTCTTGCCCATTTTGTAATTGGGTTATCAGTCTTTTTCTTGTGGAGGCCCAGGAGTATTCTGTAAACTTTTGTTATAAGACTAGTCTGAGATGGTATTACTAAGACAAAGCAAAGAATTAGAATGAAATATGCAGAGAGCTGAAGTCATAAAATCACAAGAGACACGCTTGGCTGGCATTTCTTAAGCTGAAGAACAAATTCAAGCCTCAAGCTGCAATATTTAAGGATACTATGGGCCTTGTTCTTGTTGTTGTTGCACACCTCCTAACACATTAGGAACTGTTGTAGCAGTCACCCTGTAAATCTGGAGGACAGCTACCTGCCAGCTGATTGGAAGAGATCCATAGTAATTCTTATTCCCCCAAAAAGTTGATCTTACAGACTGTGAACATTATTGAATAATATCATATGCGAGCAAAATCTTTCTGAAAATTATCCAAAAACTACTGGAATAGTACATCTACAGAGAACTGCCAGAAGTACAAGCTAGATTTAGAAGAGGCCATAGCACTAAGGATATCATTTCTGGTGTCAGATGAATCATGGCTGAAAGTATCAGAAGGGTGTCTATTCGTGCTTTATCAACTATGCGAAGGCATTTGGCTGTGTGGATTAAAACAAGTTGCGGTTAATGTTGAGAAGAATGGGAATCCCAGAACACCTGACTGTGTGCTTAGGCCAAGAAGTTGTTTTCTAAACAGAGCAAGGGAATACTTCATGGTTCAAAATCAAGGAGTGCATAAAGGATGTATTGTATCTCCATACTTTTTCAATCTATATGCAGAACAGATTATTCGTGTGGCTTGACTTTATGAATAAGAATCAGGACCAGAGGCAGACTCCTCAACAAGCTCCATTATATTGTCAGTAAATTTAATCCTTAACTGTTCCTCCTTTTGGAGAACAGAGATAACATGATGATTGGCGCTTTCATGACACATGATTAACGTCTCTTCATAAACAGGACTCACAACAACCTCAATTAAGCAGATGACATAACCTTTATAACTGAAATTGTGGAGGACTTGAAGCATTTTCTGCTGAAGGTCAAAGATTGCAGCCGTCAATATGGATTGCATTTCAACATCAGGAAAACAAAGATCCTTACCACTGGTACAATAGGCAACCTCATGGTAGATGGAGAAAAGATTGAAGTTGTTGATAATTTCATGTTGTTTGGATCCACAATCAACACTCTTGGCACCAGCAGTGAGGAAATCAAAAGACAAATTGTACTGAGGAAATTTCCGTCATGATCCTCTCCAGAGTTCTAAAGAGCAATGATTTCAGTCTAGAGACTAAGGTGCACCTGCTGCAGGCTATGGTATATTCAATTGCTTGCTATGCATTTGAGAGTTGGACAATGAATAAGCGCGTAAGAATTGATGCCTTTGCTTTGCTGTGCTGTAGAAAAGTATTGAACATATCATGGACTGCAAAGAAAATGGATAGGTCTGTCCTGGAGAGTGTGAAACCAGTATATTCCTTAGAGGCAAGAATGTTAAAATTCCACCTTACATATTTTGAGTATTTCACCAGAAGAGACCAGTCCTTGGAGAAGGACATGCTTGGAAGGGTAGAGCGTCAGTGCAGAAGAGGAAGACCCTGGACAAGATGGATTGATGCAGTGACTGTCATGATGGGCTCAGGTGTGTCAGAGATGGTAAGGTTGACTCAGGATAGGGTAAGGTTCAGAGACATTGTCCATAGGGTCACTAGGTATCATAGTAGATTCAACAGCACCTAACAACAACAACAACAAAGAAACTGCAAATTTCTACTTCATGGTTTTGTTAAAAATTAAAGAGGATTTTGGATATCTTCTCTACAGAGTATGTTTCATGTGTGTTTTTGATTGAAGAGTCATTTTTCTACTAAGTTTGAAGCACTCCCCCACCAAGGGTAAAGGAAGAACAATCACATTAACTCTATGTGAACAGGCATTGACGCTCAAGCAGGACAAAGACAAGCAGAACAATGAAGCAGAAAGGTGTTCTCAGAAATCTCTCCCCAGATACATGAGAATGCAGTACCTGGCAAAGGTACAGTTCCAGCGCAGTCGTGAGGGCTTTATTTAATAAGTACTATGAATTAAAGACATGTGCTAAAGCCAGAGATTGTGACTTTGAGGAGTGAAGTGAGCCAGACCCAAGCCATGGTCTTTCTAATTACCTCATTTGCATGCGAAGCTGGACAATGAATAAGGAAGACAAAAGAAGAATGAATACGAAGAATGACTTCAAAGAAAGTGATGTTGGAAAGAGCATGGAATATCCCATGGACTATTAAAAGAACAAACAAATATGCCTTGGAAAAAAATGCAACTAAAATGTCTGTTGGTGAGTTTGGTCAGACTGTCTCAGGTACTTTGCTCATGTTATCAGGAAGGACCAATCCTCAGAGCAGGACATAATTGTTTATAAAGTAGAGATCAGCAAAAATATAGATAAACCCTCAGTGAGAGGGTTTGACAAAGTGACTACAACAATAGGTGTAAGTAGCAGCAACTGAGAGGATGATGCAGAATCAGTCACTGTTTCACCCGATTGTAAATGGGCTCACATGAACTTGAAGTGATTCAATGGCAAAAGGTCAATGTAAGAAACACAGCAAACATGTTAGATTAGTTTGTGTAAGATGACATGTATAATCTAGTGGCTGAAAGTGCCCAGAAGCTGTAAGAGATGAACAGAAGAGATGATTTTTAACATTCCATAGTAAAAAACTTAATGAAGTCCAAGTTGTTGTTGTCATTGTTATGTGCCGTCGAGTCGCTTGTGACTCATAGCGACCCTATGTACAACAGCCCTAAACTCTGCTCTGTCCTGTGCCAATCACACTGTCTCTGACACACCCATACCGATTACCCCAGTCACTGAATCAATCCACCTCATAGAGGGTCTTCCCCTCCTGTACTGTCCCTCCACCCTACCAAGCATGATGTCCCTCTCCAAGGACCGGTCCCCCCTTACAACATGTCCAAAGTATGTTCGATGGAGCCTCAGAATCCTTGCTTCCATGGAGCCACCTGGTTTAACCCTTTCCAAGATGAATCTGTTTATTTTCCTAGCAGTCCATGGTACCCTCAATACTCTTCTCTAGCACCACAGCTCAAAGGTGTCAATTCTCCTTCTATCCTCCTTAGTCACTGTCCGACTCTCTGATGCATAACAAGTGATAGCAAAGACCATGGTCTGTATCAGATGCACCTTAGTCTCCAGAGAGACACCATTGCTCTTCAATACTTTGGAGAGGTCCCTAACAGCAGACTTTCCATGGCAATATGTCTTTTAATTTCCTGGCTACTGGTGCTGAGAGTGTTGACTGTGGAGCCAAGCAAACTAAAGCTGTGTACAATCTCAATCTCTTCACCTTCCATCCTGATGCTGCCAACTGGTCCAATGGTGAGAATATTTGTTTTCTTGACATTGAGCCTCAATCCATATTGGAGGCTGCAGTCCTTGACCCTCTGCAGCAAGCGCTTCAGGTCCTCCTCAGTTTCAGCAAGCAGCATTGTGTCAACTGCATAACATGGATTGTTGAATCTTCCACCAATCCTGACACCACACTTCTCCTCATAGAGAAAAAACCCTTCTCCTCATAGGAAAAAAAAACAAAAACAAAACAACACAAAACAATGAAATCCATAGACATCTGATAAATATAAGGCCTTTGCAAAGGGGAAAGGGCTAATGCTCATCATATAAAAAATATTTTAACAAGCTGTTTAAGACAAATACCCAACAGGAAAAAAGGGATGAAAGATAGAAATTAACAGAAATGTTCAGATTAAGATTGAAAAACACAAAGTACAGTGAAATATCAACTTATAGATCTCAATTAAAAACTGAGGAGTGAAACAGTGAGAGCCACAGAGGACGTGGAAAAGGAGACCTCCTGCACATCGTTAACTGTCTACTTGGAGTCAGTGGCTCTCTTAGAAATTTCTATTCTGTATTCTGCACAGGGAAAATCCAATGCATGAAAAGTTGGGCGGTGGTTGTGAGGTGTCATCAAGTTCAGCAATGACTCAAAGCAACAGCTAGAACCTTCCTCTGTCTCCCACTGTCCTTACAATCTACGTGATGCCCAAGGCCATTGTAGTAGTCGCTGTGCCAATCCACCAGCTGAGTGTCTTCCTCTTCTGCTGACCCTCTACCGGGACCAGCATGGTATCTTTGTCCAATGACTGGTTCCATCAGATAAGATGCCCAACATAAATGAGACAAAGCTTCACCATCATTGCCTCTAAGGAGCACTCTGGTTCTACTTTCTTCAAGAAAAATTTGCTTGGTTTTATGGCAGTCCTCGATATATTCAATAGCTTTGTCAATACTGAAATGCAAAGGCATTGATTCTTCTTTAATCTTTCTTATTCATTGTCTAACTTGTAGATGCATAGGAAGCAATTGAAAATATTAAGGCTTGGATTAGGCACACTTTAATCTTTAAATGGCTATCCCATCCCTTTAGAATTTTGGATAGGTCGTTGGCAGTATATTTCTCCAATGAAACCTATCTTTTGATCACACTGGGTAGGTTGTTGTTGTTTGTTGTTAGGTATTATTAAGTCAAGTATGACTCATAGTGACCCTCTGACTAGCAGATCTGAACCTTGTCCTGTGCTATCCTCATAATCTTTGTCACACTTGAGCCCATTGCTGCAGTCACAATGTCAGTATACCTGGTTGAAGGTCTCCCTGTCTTTTGCCGTCCCTCCACCTTTCCAAGCATGATGTCCTTCCCCAATAAAGAACCTCTCCTAGCAATATGCCCAAAGCATGTGAGATGAAGTTTTATCATCCTTGCTTCCAGGGAGCACTTTGGCTGCAAACTTTCCAAGATCTATCTGTTTGCTCTTTTGGCAGTTCATGGAATAGTCAATACTCTTCTCCAGCTACTCAGTTCAAAGGCATCAGTTCTTCTGTCATCCTTATTCATGGTCTAACTCTCAGTAGCATAGCAAGTGGTTGAAAAGACTGTGGCCTGAATCAGAAGTATCTTAGTCTTCAAACTAATATCATTGCTCCTCAATAATTTGGACAGGTCCCTGATTACAGACTTTCCCAGTGCAATATGTCTTCTGATCTCCTGACTGCTGGTACCAAGTGAATTGATTGTGGATCCAAGTAAGATGAAGTCATTGACAGTTATAATCTTTTCTCCATCTATCATGATGTTGTCTATTGGTTCAATGGTGAGAATTTTTTGTTTTCTTATGTTGTTATGCAATCCATATTGAGGGATGTGTTCTTTGATGTTCTATAGTAAGCTCTTCAAGTCCTCCTCACTTTCTGTAAACAAGGTTGTGTCATCTGCATAATGAACTTTATTGCTGAGTCTTCCTCCAAACTTGATGTCACATGGTTCTTCATAGATTCCAGCTTCTTGAATAATTTACTCAGCATATAGATTGAATAGGTATATATAGAGAACACAACCCTGACTCATACTTTTCTTACTTGTAAACAATGTAATATTCTCTTTTTCTGTTCAGATAGATAAAGATAACTGGGTAAGTAGATGATAGAAGGTTTGGATGAATAGATAGTTTATAGATTTATCAATACATAATAGATATAGATTGATATATGACAGATTAAATAGACAATAGATTCATTAGACAGTCTAGGGATGTGTAGATAATAGATATGTGGGAAGATGCTACTAATTTTTGTTAGGGGTTTTCATGTGTATGCTTTAAAAATTGTGTTTTCATGTATTGTTTATTTGTTCATGTCTTATGTATCTAATCCTAGTGTAACAGAGATACCCTAAATGGATGGCTGTAACAAAAAACTTTATTATCTCACGGTTTAGGAGTTCAAATTCAGAAGGTGGCTCTAGGGCAAGGTCCACTTTCTTTACTGGTTCTGGAAGAGATCTTTGCTTCTTTCAACATCTACACATCTGGTGTTCTTTGGGAAGTCCACATATCTTACCATCAATCTTTTCCTGGATCCAGGAGGTTCACCACACGATGACTTGGGTTCAAAGAGCTCTTCTTCCCTGGTGGTGCTAACACTTCGCCTCTTCCATTTGCCCGTTTCTTTCTCCTTTTGTAAGAGGGAAGATGATACAAACCTCAAACATCCTTTTGAGTCAAAATTTTGAAAGGACTCTTGACCTGGTCAAGAGTGTACCAACCCATCCTAATCTCCTTACAATGATTGGCTAACTGCTTCTCAGATAATGTCACGGTGTGATTACATCATCACATAACTGCCCCTAGTCCTGCCTTATTATTTTCATAGGTTAGAGTTTACAACATATGTGAGAACATGGTCTAGCTAAGATGGCACACTTTCTGGGGACTCAGATGGTGCACTGAGAGTAGTCATGTGAACATGCTACTAAACCGAGGATTCTTCTCCCCAGATGATAAAGAAAGTCAGATTTACTCATTTCATTACCAGTGGAATAAGGATATATGTTATTTGTTATATTTATATTTAAGAGAGGTCATCCCACTGTGGGTTTTGGCAATAGTGGGTAGGATTAAATCTTGATCACTTTTCCAAACTGATGCCTGTGTGCAGGCCCGAGTCACCCTCTCTACAGTCATCTTCTCTGCGTGTCTTCACACCCTGTGACTCCACAGGTCCTCTACTGCCAGCTCTGAAATGACACAAATTCTCCGTTAACAGCCCTTTGAGGCTTGTTAACAGGTCCTATAGTCCCACTGCCAGCCCTTCCACCACACAGAGCCTCTTGCTCCTCTGCCAGCCCTCTGACCACATAGGGTCTCTGGCCCCATTGCCCACTCTGTGATTCCCTAGATCCTCTAATCTGACTGTGCATGAGTGAGCAGAGAGTGTGTGTCCTGTCCCGGGATGTTCACTGTTCTAACAGGCAGAGCTACAGCGAGACCCCTCTTTTCTGCTCACACCCGATTCTTTCTCCAGAAGAGCCTGCTTCTCATCAGTTTTCCTAAAGGTCTTGGTCTGAGTCCGTGTCCAGCAAAGGACGTGAGCCCTGTGGAAAGTGGACGTCACAGAGGTCCCCCTTCCTTCCTGGCTTGCACCATTTCCTCCAGTCGCCACAGTCTGCTAATTGCCACTAAATCCTGTTCCCAATGCCACTGGTTTGCAAGAACAAGAAGGAACAACTCAGGCAAAAGAAGGGGGGAATTTTCAGTTTCTCATGGTCATCTTTCAAGCAAGCCGGTCCTGTCCAGTTCTGCGGGCAGTATAGAACCTGGATTGTGTGGCTGGTGTTGCTGGAACCTGCCCTTGCCTTCCATGGGGTGTCTGTGCAGGAGAGTGAATGCAGCTGGTCCAGGGAGTCAAGTAGGTCAGCCCTGTGCTCTCAAGATAAAGCCTCGTGCCTCCTGTGGAGCTGGTAGCACTGAGATACATGGCAGTGCAGGAGATGATGGGCTTGTCTGCCGTTGTTCGGATGGTGAGTCACAGAGGGAGCCTCCAGCTGGACACGGGCCAGAAGTGGAAGCCACCTGCAGTGCCCCATCGGCACTTTTCAACATTTAGGGTGAGAGGACCTGAGTTAATCCTTTACCTGGAAAACATGGGCCCTACAGAGTGGAGAGGAAAGAGAAGGTGCTCTAGAAACAAGCAAACACATTTGAGATGCAGCTGTTGTTGTGAGGTGTTGTCAAGTCATGTATGACTCACAGTGACCCTGTGAACAATCAGTCTGAACCCTGACCTATTCTGTGCTGTCCTCACAACCTCTGACACACTCGAGCTCATTGCTATTGTCACTGTGTCAACTCACCTGGTTGAGGGTCTTCTTCTCTCCCTTTGACTCTCCCCCTTTCCAAGCACGGTGTCCCTCTCCACTGAATAGCCTCTCCTAGCAAAATGCTCAAAATATGTGAGACAAAGTTTTATCATCTTTGCCTCCAAGGAGCACTCTGGCTGCACCTTCTCCAAGACATGCCGGCTTGTTCTTTTGTCAGTCTATCAGCTTTTCAGTACTCTTCTCTAATACCGCAGCTCAAACACAGTTCTTCTTCTGCTATTCCTAGTCATTGCCAATTGTCATTGTCAATTGAATACTTGATTGTGCTCATGAAAAACCTATACCTAGACCAAGAAGCTATTGTGTGAACAGAGCAGGGGAATGTTACGTGGTTTAAAATTAGGAAGGGAGTGTCTGGGGCTGTATTCTATCCCCACACCTATTTAATCTGTATGCTGAGCAAATTATTCGAGAAGCGGGACTCTATGAAGAAGAAAGTGGCATAAAGATCGGAGGAAGACTTAAAAATAATGTTAATTATGCAAATGACACCTCCTTGCTTACTAAAAATGAGAAGGACTTGAAGCATTTGTTGCAGAAAATTAAAGAATATAGCCTTTAATATGGATTCTATCTCATTGTCAAAAGACAAAAATTCTTATCACTGGACCTATAGGCAGCATCGTGATAGATGGAGAAAAGGTTGAAACTGTCAACAACTTCCTATTACTTGTATCCGTAATCAGTATTGTTGCTATCAGCAGTCAGGAAATTAGGAGATGTATTGCACTGGGAAAGTTTGCAGTTAGGGACCTCTCAAAATTATTGAGGAGAAATGATGTCATTTTAAGGACTAGGGTGTGTCTGATTCAGGTCAAGACCTTTCTGATCACTTGCTATGCATCTGGGAACTGGAAGATGACAGAAGAAGAATTGATGTCTTTGAGCTCTAGTGTTGGAGATGAACACTGACTATCCCAAGAACTGTCAAAAGAACAAATATGTCTTAGAGAGGGTGCAGCCAGAGTGCTTTTTGGAGGCAAATTTAATAAAACTTTGCCTCACATACTTCAGGCATGTTGCTAGGTGAGACTATTCCTTGGAGAGGGACATGATGCTCAGAAAGGTAGAGAGTCGGCAAAGGAGAGGAAGACCCTCCACCAGGTGGGTTGACAAGGTGACTGCCACAATGGGCTCTTGTGTGTCAGAGTGTGAGGATGTCACAGGATAGGACGGGGTTCAGACTGTTGCTCACAGGGTCGCTATGGGTTGTACTCGATTTGACAGCACCTAATAACATCATGATTGCGCCTAACAATCCAGTAGTTAGGATTTTTGTTTTCTTTACACTGAGATGCAATCCATATTGAAGCTGCTCATAAATTGAAAACTGGTTAAAATGGCAAAAAACAAACAAACCTGCAAACCAAAACCCCAAAAGAATGACAAGGCCTGGGTTTTTAACTCTTCCTGCCTGGGTAACAGCCCTGAAACAGTGCAAGGTGGCATAACGCTTGGGATGTCCCACCGCTGGGCTGGTCAGTGTGGCACCATCCTTGCGCCAACACAGCGGAGGCCTGTGGGGTACAAACAACTTGTGCTGGGCTGACCTAAAAGCTAATGCTGACTAAGGCCCGACAATCTCTTTTGTAGAGACCACAGACGAGTCTGCCCCTTCCCTGGAGCAGTTCTGCTCTGAGTTAACATCCACTCTGTGTCAAGGGGCTCTTGGGTGCTGCTTCGTCTACTTTCACATTCTCTGTGTGATAACACCACTGCCAATTTAAATGCCAAATCCTAAATGACATGACTAAGCTCACTGGTCATTGGCAGTTTTCCCTAAAAGAGGCCATGTCCTCAAACATGTGCTGATGTCCCCAGCCTGGCCCTGGAGAACATCTGTTGCCTGTGCTGGGAACCTCCCGGATGGAGGGGATGACCAAGACTCTCAGAGGTCTCCAAGGAAGGCTGTAAGGAGAGAAGGTCCTTCCTCCAGAGCAGACAGAGGTGGACATAGCCTCTTGAGTGGTGAGGGAATGGACACAGCCTCTTGATTTGTGAGGGAATCTATTTCTGTGTGTTGAAGCTGTTCCTTTTGGTATTCTGCAGCACTAGATGTCCAAGACAAACAACAACAATCTTAAGACTTCACTTCTCATCTTTTCAGTTTCCCTCAGCTATTACCACATGTCTAGGAGACATGGCAAATGCAACATTTGTTTCTGGATTAAATTGCATCATTTCCTGGATTAAGAAGAGAATGTGCTTGGAAGTTTATATTCCTAAATCTGGCATTGGTAAATAAACATTGCATACAAGGTAAACTTTTTTGGCCCTAGTTGTTGGAATTCCCCAATCATCAAGGATGGTGCCAATAAAACAGTTGAAGAGCATTGGTATTTTTAGTTTTATAGAAACTTCAGGAAAGAAACTATTTTGACATAAAGTGTGTTAGGATGTCACAATATCTGGGTTGAAAGGAAGTCAACTCTCTCTGGAAGGACTGTAACCTAGCAAGGATTGAATGAGGCCATGGCCCCATGACAGCGTGAAGCCCTAGCCTCTGTCAGCTTTTTTAGTCTCCAGTCAGTAGCTGGCATCAGACATAGACTCCTGCACAGGACTGACCGCGAACCTGTAGCTGTGTGTTCTGTCCACTCAGCTCTGCCAGGGGACGTGGACACTGTTGACTAGCACATGATCAGGTCTCTGAGTCAATGACTTTTATTTTTTGGCAGGCAGGTCTGTCCAGCTTGATTACAAAGGAAGTGAAGTCAGTTCTGAGATGCCTGTCCTGCCACGGAGGGAAAGGGCATGGTCATGACAGCTGGAACAATGGCTGCTGGGACAGGACCACATCTCCCCCACCTGTCTGCCTACCACCCAACTGCCAAGTGGCAGCCTTGAACTGCGACTGGTGAATGAGTGCAGTGATGTGCTGGGGGCCACGTGCGGGGCTGTGTGTGGGTGAGGGGGGCTCTGCGGTCCCTGCAGAGGGCCAGGTGAGTGTGCCGTTCCGTTCACAGGTACTTCATTGCCTTGGGTGGAGCTGCAGGCTGTACTTGGGGCCGTTGAAAAGGACAGAGTCACTGACAGAAGTCCAAGCATGTGAGAAACAAAGCTGTAACTAGATCCCAAGGGATCCTGCTTACATCTGACTGAAGCAGGAGGAACTAAAGCCACTGGGTCACAACGGACGTGGGCAGCCGGCTCAGCCCTGCCAATGTCCCAGGTGCCATAGAGGCCGGGGAGTGCCCAGGAGCACAGACCTGCTCTACTGAGCAGGAGAATCCTCAGGTCGGAGATGGTGAGCACGAGGCTGGAGCAGGAAGGTGTGGGCAGACCGCCAGAGCTTACCACGGGGTCCCTGAGCAAGAATGGGTCCCATTACTAACAAACATGCAGCACTGTTTCTCACTCTTGGAAACATTCGGGCCATTTCTGCGGTACTGTTGTGCTCCAGAGGAGGTTTCAGGGTATCTGGAAGAGTCTGCTGCTTTTTTTGCATAGAAAGGTACACTATGTACTAAGCATTTGAACTGTGCCTCGGTGTTCTGATTTACGTACAGCTTGGGTTTATGGACAGTCTCAGGGCAGGAGCTGGTCTACTGACTGACAGGGACAGGGTGAGTGGGAAGGACAGTCGCTGTGCACCTGCTCTTCTGACTGCAAGACCAGAGGCGCACAGGTCATGGTTGGCGTCTCTCCTGTCATGTGGGGTTTACGGCCTGTCCAGGACACAAGCCTCCTCACTCTAGCATGTTCCATCCCGCTGGAAGAACAACTTTAAAACTTCTATCTGGGTCCTCTCACTTCCTCTCAAAGCCAGTAGGTAGAAGAAGACTGCAGACCTTTTGATTGGAAAGGCCTTGGAAGACAACAAAGCCCCATCAGTGGTCAGCAAGTAATGGCGGGGCCTCCCAAGAGATGGCTCTATCCCTGCCCTGCACACACACAGGTTTTCCGCTGGGTCAGGAGTGTTACCTCCTGCCAAGCATTCCCTATGAGACTGTTCTGCAGAGGCAGGACAGCCTGGGAGATGTGTGGTGCTCAGATGAGGAGAAATTGAGGCTATTGCTTCTCAGAACAGAATGACTTAGTGGCATGTCCATCTGCAGCTGAACGGTGGTGCATTCTTTCCTCATTCCTGCAGTTTGTGAAGGTCAAGAAAGCGATCCTGACCCAGAGCTGCATCCAGAACACTTGGTCTCAATGCTGTCCATATGACAACCAGGTGGGGATTACGTGACCTGCCTGAGAGCTGAGGAGGGAACCACTGTAGCACTTCCCAGGAAGGGCTCAGCAGAGCACAGAAAGCAAAGGACCCTGGACAGATGTCTTCAGTGATGCTGGCTTGGTGTTCACTGGAGCCATGCCTGTGGCGGTGACCCTGAGACCAGGTGGGCCTTGGGGTCTCCACCACCTGACAATGTTCTTCCCCAAGCAGCTCCTGAGGGGACTTTCTCACAGAAAGCCCACATAACAGCAGGAAGCTGTCCAGTTCTATGCGGCCTGCACAACTGTGGGCTTCGGCCACTGTTGTGAACACTGTATCCTGAGTGTCACCCACCCTTGAGCGTGTATCCCAGGATAGTAACAGTATATGTGCTGCTGCGATCCGTGCCTTTAATTGGCTGGCTGTCCACATGAGATCACCAGGCATCTCTTCCTAGAGTCTTAGTCTGAAGTTCCTTGAAATCTGTCCACTGTGGATGACCCTCTTAGTATTTAGAGCAGTGAATTCCTCTTGTCAGCCCTGAGGGAGGAGACGGGCATTACAGGCCTCTGGCTGGCTCTGAGACAGGAGGAGGCAGTGTGGAGAGCTTCAGGTGGATGGTATTCCAAGGGCAGTGACCCCCATATGATAGGTGGGCCAGTAGGAGACCAGGGGAGGGGTGTAGGAGGCTGAGGCTGGGCTTCCGAGAAGTTAATTTTACTGCTAAATTTTTACACATTTGTTTAATTTCTCAGCAAGGCTTGTTTGTCAGGTTGGAAAGGCTGGGGAAGGGGAGGAATACGCTCTCAGAAGTCTTCTTGAGAGGAAGATGGGAAAGTGGACATGTCAGGAAGCTGGAAATAATCCAGGGACAGCAGTTCATCTGCATTTACAGAACAGTGTGCCCAACCCTAGGTGGCCTCTCTCTTCAAAATCTCCTGCTAATGGCAGCATGACCATTGATGTCACTGTCCTGGACAGAGTGTGGTCTGGATGGTCAGTACAGTGGGACAAAGCCCATGTCCACACTAAGAAGGACCTTGGCTATAAGTGGGATTCAAGGATGCTCTTGCACTCACTCATGTGCCATTTTCACTGCTCAGAAAAGATGAGTAAATGCCATTTCCAAACCTTTTCTGGAGAGTTGGTGTCATATGAGCTGTCACTCAGTTCTTTTCCATCATCCTTCACATACCCACGGCCTCAACATCACACTGACCCCAGGCCCTAATTTTAGGTTTTTTTCATGTGAGACACAAGATCTTGAGCATTTGACAGGTATTCCATGTGTTTGCCTCCCTGAACCAGAAGTGACAGGTTTCATTCCACTTAGAAGTTTTTCCCTGATTGCTTCTGTGGAAATAGCTTTTTGCTACATATACAAATATGTCATTATTATTATACGTAGTATTGCTATTATATATATATCATTTTTATTATATATAATTGTTATTATACACATAATTTTTATTTTATGTATATAATTGTTACTTGCAATTTTGTTAACTAAAACTGTTTAGCCCCTCCTCTGTGACTGACACATGAAGGTGCATTAAATGATGTGGCTATAGCAGACTGAGGTTGGTTTGAGACGTGTGCCTGGCTGTGGTTGAGCACATTCTTCCCCGAGGAGCAGATGCGTTCTGTATTTTGGAGTGAAGCTGGCAGGTGAGTGAGGAGGTTTCTAGAGTGCCGTAGGAACAAGCCCTTGGGTATTACAGAGAAGAATGCACAAATGGAGGAAATTAGTTAAGTGGAGGTCAATGAAGAGTCTGCTGTATCATTACCATCATCATCCACTTAAGCATCATCATGATAAACTCCATTGTCATCAATACCACTGTTATCACCACCACTATCACTCACTATCTCACCATCATCATCCTCACTATCACTATTATCACCACCATCATCCCAGAATCACTTTCATCACTATTGATATCATCATTATTATCAACACTACTATCTTCACAATCAATATAATTATTACTACCACCACCACCACCACCATAATCACTACTCTAACCACTACCATTACCACCACCGCCATCATCATTGTCATCACTGCCATAATCATCACCAAGACTGCTATCATCACCATCACTCTAATTATTATTACCACGACCACCAGAATCACCACTATAACCACTACCATCACCACCACCATCACCATCACCATCAATGCTATCTTCATCATCATTACTATCACAATCACCATCATCATCACTATCATCTTAATTATAATAAGGATGGAGAATCCACTTATGTAGATTGGGGAACTAGTTGTTGTTGACTGCCTTCCAGTCCAGCACGACTCATAGGGACCCTATGAACGAAAGGCCTGAAGCCCTTCTACAACTATCAACATTTATCAAAGTTCATAGTTTATGGAGGTGTGTTATTTAGGGAGTGGATGCCACTAGATTGGGGAAGAGATTCAAGAAATTCCTGGGATTGAAGTCTGATCAGTTAAGGCTAAGCTATCTTGTGAACCAGCAGGAGTAATCCAATGCTGAGTAGGAACAGTGAAGTTAAGAGTTTCAGCAGAAAGAGGATGTAGCTGGCAGCCATAGACTTTGTGTCTCTGTGTCATTCCAAAAATAACTTTGATTTGTTAGGGTGTAAAGCGAGAGTTGGGTGGAAGTTGAATGGATGCCAATCAGAGAGGTCTTAGATTAATGGATGTGGGATTGACTTTGATAATTTAAGCAATATCATCCCACAGGCAGCAGCTCCCAGGATTCTTGTGTGAGCATTGGAAGAAAAGTCGGGGACACACAATTCTTTCACAGATGGGGCATGAGGAAAATGGTAACACTAAGACCTATGCGAGGTTCCTCAGCTTTGGGATGAAGCTTTCATTATTGGAGAGATGATGTCAGTGAGCAGAGCCACAGAACTGAAGAACTTCCAAGTTCCAAACAGTTTCAGCTGGTTGATGGTTGTTATTAGGTGCTGTCAAGGTGAGTACAACTCATAGGTATCCCATGAACAGCCATGCTGCAACCTGCCCTATCCTGTCCCATCCTCATCGCCACTGAGACACTAAAGCTCATTGCTGAAGTCACAGTGTCAATTTATCTCACTGGGAGGGTCTTCCTTTTCTTTGCTGACCCTCCGTATTTCCAAGTATAATTCCCCCTTCCAAGGAATAGCCTCACCTAGCTACATGTCCAAAGTATGAAAAAAGAAGCTTGGTCATCTTTGCTTCCAGGGAACACTCTGGCCACATCTTTTACAGGACAGATCTGTTTATTTTTTGGCAGTCAATGGGTTATTTGGTACTGTTCTCCAGTACCACAACTCAAAGGCGTCAATTCTTCATCTGTTATCCTTTTTCATTATCCAGCTCTCTGATGGCATAGCAGGTGATTGAGAAGACCATGACCTGAATCAGGTGCAACACCTTAGTCTCCAAACTTACATCATTGCTCATAAGTATTTTGGAGAGGTCCCTGACTACAGACTTGCTCAGTGTAATACTTCTCCTGATTTCCTGACCACTGCTTCCAAGGGTGTTGATTGTTGATCTAAGCAAGATGAAATCATTAACAACTTCAATCTTTTCTCCATTTATTTTAATATTGACTGTTGGGCTGCTGGAGAAAAATCCTTTTCTTTTTGATATTGAGATGTAATCATACTGAAGGCTGTAGTCCTTGGTCTTCTGCAGCAGGCATTTCATATCTTCCTTACCTTCATCAAGAAAAGTTGTGTCTAGGAATCTGAAAATGAGGATCAACATAGCTACTTGCCTCATAACTTGTGGATGAATCAGTGGCCCCTGATGACTGGCTTTCCAACTCAGTCTTGCTCTTCAATGATGATTAACAAATGCTTGTTAATTATAGTTAATGACAACAGTATGAACTGGAAATTCCCAAGCTTCCCAGCTTCATCCCTATGCATACTTCTTAAATAATTTCTTTCTGGAAAAACAGCATTAATAAGTAACATTTGCAATAAATGATCCTTCCTCTAATTCACTACTCAGATGGGATTTGGCTATGAGTGAATCTGTCACTCACCAGACTACATGCAGCATTTCCTCACTGGTGGTCCTTGAGAGGGCGTTCAGATACTTGACTGGATGATGTAAACATGGTGGAAGAGGAAGGGGTGGGGCAGGGCAAGCAGCATCTTGACTCATTCTGTAAATTGGTGAATTTTCTCTTTGCTCCAGAGGTTCCTGTCGACATGTCTTCAGACATAAATGAT
This sequence comes from Elephantulus edwardii, assembly GCF_000299155.1. Taxonomy (NCBI): domain Eukaryota; kingdom Metazoa; phylum Chordata; class Mammalia; order Macroscelidea; family Macroscelididae; genus Elephantulus; species Elephantulus edwardii. The sequence continues at coordinate 286,814 of NW_006400159.1, forward strand.
GATGATCTTGTAAACACATGAAAAGGTCCCAGAAGGGTAGGAATGTGTGAAACTGGAATCATGACCTGGTAGAATGCTTGAGACCACAGAAGAAAAGCTCACTCGCAAATGTGCGTAGAGTTCACAGCTAAGAAATGAATATAACTATACGCATGAGCAGAATCCACTCCACACAATTTGTTGGGTGTTTGAGGTTTTTTAAGAAATGTTAATTAATCCCTCCTCTCATTGTTGTTGCATTGCAACCAACTCACTGCTGACCCTCCAGTTGGTTTTTGAAGGTTATAAACTGTGTGGGAGGAGATTACCCATTTCCTTCCATGGAGCCACTAACGGATATGAACCAGCAACTTCATGTGGACTATTCCACTGCAGCTCCTTTGTTAGCTGATGTTGTTGTTGTTGATTGCCTTAGAGTTGAGCACAACTCATAGCGACCCTATGAACAAAAGGCCTGAAGTCCCTCTACAACTATCGACACTTATCAAAGTTCATAGAGTTTCTGGAGGCATGTTATTTAGGAAGTAGATGCCACTCCTGCTTCCATTGTTACCTAATAGTATTGGGTATTTTTAATGTGGAATTGGGATTATTTACTGTTGAGAAGCTAACAGAGAATTGCACGTAGGCTTAACAGTTTGCAAGATGCAAGCTGAAGTAATGTCAACTCTATTGTCAGAGTTTGAGTTACTAACACTGTTCCCATTGAATTCAGTCTTAGAGCTGTGGTTTGTGTGACTCTGAGAGCTCATTCATTACCTGTCCCTAAGGGTGACCAGCATGCCCATTTAGCATTGGAGGGTCACAGTTATCTAGCCCACAAAACAGAAAAGAGTGAACCTGAACTTCAGAAAAATCCCTCAAAGTAAAGACTTGGAGGTCTGCATTTGAGAATCCAGTCATTGAAAACCAAAAGCAGCACAGCTCTACTCTGATACACCAGGTCACTTAACAGCAAGGTTTTAAAATACACATTAAATAAACAGTAAACACAACAGTTACACTTTCATATTTATTAAATTTAACCCCATCAACTCCTATTGAGTTAGAATTCAGTCAGAGCTGACCATCCCTGGGTTTTCAGAGACTATAAATCTCTTGGGAAGAGATTGCCCATTTTTCTCCCGTGGAGGCATTGATGACCTTTGGGTTAGCTGCACAACTCTCTATGGCGTTCATTACCATGGTTTCCTGTATATATAAGAAACTCAAACTCATGGTTGTCCAATTGGAACCAAATCATAACTGACCCTCCAGTGAGTTTTCAGTGAAAATTACACAGGAAGATACACACACATGCATATTATCTCTTGAGACAAAGTGGGTCTGAGGGTTCCCTCATGGACATAGACTGGACTAGGGCCACAGCACAATCTTTCAATGGGAAGATGTAGTCTTGCTTTGTGCTCTGAAATTTCAAGGATCTGTTGTATTTTAGAATTTGAACAGCCACACAATTCCGTTCCTCTCACAACAGATAATTTTCTGTTGATTAGAACCTCACCTGTCACAAAATTAAATTTTGCCCATGTGAGTAAAAATTCTGATAATGGTTTGTCAGTTTGGGAGTAGATGTCTGTGTGGTAGTGTTTCTCACGCATGCCATGTCCTCTTATCAGGCCTCTTCTGACCAGGAAGTTGAAACTGCACCCATCACCCATCTGGGATTCCCCAGAAAAGAACTGGACATGGTTTGGAAACCTGGGGGGGAACCCAGATAGGAGACAAATGTTTAGAGCACTCCAGAGGTCAGTGAAGGATCCTACTTTTTTTTTTTTTTTTGCTTACTAACAGAGTGGACCCATAAGAGAGAAAATAAAATAAAGGACTTCTAAAAATTTTGCAATCCAAAATGGATCGAACATGCAACCAAGATGCATTCATATTAAAGGGTGACCAGAATGTAAAAGTTGGGAACCAGGAAGAAGGATCAGTAGTAGGAAAACATGCACTTGGTGATAGAAATAAGACTGAGAACATTAGAATTCTGCACAAAGATTTATTCATAGCAAATACCTATTATAAGAAACATAAACACAGTTTATACACATGGATTTCATCTATGATATGCACAGGAATCATATTGATTACATCTGTTGAAGGAATCATTGGAGAAGTTCAATAACAGCAGTGAAAACTAGGCCAGGTGCTGATTGTGGAACAGACCATCTATCATTTATATGCAAGTTCTAATAAAAGCTAAAGAAGGTCAAATCAAATCCACAGAAATAAAATTTGACCTTGAGTTTGTCCCATCTGAATTTAAGAACAAATTCAGGAACAGGTCTGAGACCTTGAATACTAGTGAAGGAAGACCAGATGAGCTGTGGAAGGAGATAAAAAAATATAATCCAAGTTGTAAAGTAGTACAACCACTCTCAAAGGCAGTTTGTCATTTCTTCAAAAAGCTGAACATAGAAATTCCATATGATCCAGTTATACCACTGCTTGGAATATACCCTGAGAAAGTGAGAACAGAGACACAAACAGAGACTTGTACACCAGTTCATAGCAGCGTCAGTAACCATAACAAGAACATGGAAACAGCCCAAATGCACAACAGTGGAATGGACTGAGACATTATGGTATGTATATTCACACAATGGAATACTATGCAGCATGCAAGAGTGATGGTGGGAGGGACATTATGCTAAGTGAACGAACTCAGTCTCATAAATACAAATACTGTATAAGACCATTATTGTAGAGTGTGTATGAGGATCTAAGGGGGAGGGGACTTAAAAATAAGCTCTCACAAATAGATAGGTGGAGGCAGAGATTGGTAAAAGAAAGGGGAAAAGTCTAGGGTGAAAAACAATGTATATGAGCTTTGTATGTAACCCAGTATAAAATAAAATATTTTTTTAAAGCTAAGGAAAAGTTTACACACAGAATCATTCATAGGTGATTACCACGAATGGGAAGGGAGGAAAAAGAGAATAAAAATGAATAAAGAGAAAAGTTGGGTAAAGGGAAAGTAGCATATAGCAAGAGGCTTATGTTTTTGTTAGATGCTGTAGAGTAGTGTACAACTCATAATGACCCTATGAACAATCTTCCTGGTCGAGGGTCTTGTTCTCCTTCACTGACCTTCTGCCCTTCAAAGCATCATGTTCCTGTCCAAGGAATAACCCCTTCTAACAACATGACTGAAGTATGTAAGATGAAGCCTAATTATCCTCGCCCCCATAGAGAACTCTGGCTGCACTCTCTCCAAGACACATTTGTTTGTTCTTTTAGCCCTCCATGGAATGTTCAACACTCATCACCAACACCACAGCTCAAAGACATCAATTTTCTGTCATCCTTATTCGTTGTCCAGCTCTCAGATGCACAGCAAGTGATTATAAAGACCATAACCTAAATCAGATGCACCTTAAAGTTGTTGACAGTCTCAATATCTCCTCCATCCATCATGATATTGCCTATTGGCCCAGCAGTAAGAATCTTTGTTTTCCTGACATTGAAATGCAACCTAATCCATATTGAAGTCTGAAATCTTTGATCTCCTGCAATAAGTGCTTCAAGTCCTCCTAACTTTAAACAAGCATTGATGAGTCTCCTTCTGATCCTGATGCCACAGTCCTCTTCATAGACTCCAGTTTCTCAAAAAATTTTCTCAGCATAGAGATAGAGTAAGTATGGAGAAAGAGTACAACCCTGATGTGCTCCCTTCCTAATTTTAAACCATACAGTGTTCTCCTGCTGTGTTCACACAACAGCCTCTTGGTCTAGGTATAGGTTTAGCATGAGCACAAGTAAGTGTTCTGAGATTCCCATTCTTCTAAGTATTAGCCATAACTTGTTATGATCCACTCAGTCAAATGCCTTTGTGTAGCCAATAAAGCACAAATAGACAGTCTTCTGATATTCTTTACTTTCAGCTAAAATCCATCTGACATAATATATCTGTATTTTACAAAAAGACAGAGGAGAAAGAATAAACAAAAATGGATGTCAGAAAAGACTCTAAAAACTGGAACATCTTGAAGCCAGAAAAAAAAAGGGGGGGGAAGACACATCCATGTAAAAGAGCTCAACTCAAGAAGACAACAAAAAGGATTATAAAGGAATGTGCAGAGAGCTGGAATTGGAGAATAAAAAGGGAAGAACCCAATCTGCTTTTCTAAAGCTGAGAGGACTGAAAAATTTTTTTTAAAACTTCAAGTACCAATATTAAAAGATGCTGTGGGCAATGTTAAATGACCCAGAAAGCATTAAAAAAAACATGGAGGGAACACACAGAATCATTGTATTAGAAAGAACTGATTGCACTGAAAAATTTCAGGAAGTACCATATGAACAGGAGCCAATGATAATGACGGAGGAAGTGGAAGATGCATTGAAGGCATTGGCAAAAAATAAGACCCCAAGAATCGATGTGATACAAGTTGACTTATTTCAGTTAACAAATGCAGCTTTGAATGCACTCATCAGTTTATGCCAGGAAATTTGGAAGTCAGCTGTCTGGTCAACAGATTGGAAGAGATCCATACTTGTTCTCATGCATAAGAAAGGTAACCCAATAGAATATGGAAACTATTGAACAATACAATGAATATCACATGCAAACAAAATACTGCTGAAGACTATTAAAAAATGGCTAGAACAATACATAGATAGAGAACTGTCAGAAGTTCAAGCAGGTTTTAGAAGAAGCAATGGCACCAGGAATATCATTGTTGATGTCAGATGGATCCTGGCTGAAAGTACAGAATATTATAGGCTTATTAGATACTGTAATTATTTAATTAGGTAAATTAATTACACTTACTGTTATGTATATGAATGAGTCAATACATTATTGTAAACTTTTACTCCCATAAAAATAAATAACATAAGTAAAATGGAAATTTTTTTAGCCTTAAAAAGGTGTGCATTTTATTTATGAATATA
>NW_006400159.1:293699-295182 GCF_000299155.1 Elephantulus edwardii
ACATACTTTGGACATGTTGCCAGGAGGGACGGGTCCTTGGAGAGGGACATCATGCTTGGGAGGGTGAAGGGACAGCGCAGGGTGGGGCAGGCCCTCTATGAGGTGGATTGATTCAGTGACTGGGGTAATCAGGATGGGTGTATCAGAGACAATGCGATTGACACAGGACGGAGCAGAGTTTAGGGCTATTTTACATAGGGTCGCTATGAGTCGGAAACGACTCGATGGCACATAACAACAACAACATGAATCATGCTCGACTAAATGGTAATCAACAACAACAACAACATGGAATTTCTATGTTCATGTTTTTGAGGAAATGCCAAATTGCCTTCCAGAGTGGATGTATTGTTTTACAATCCCACCAACAGTGTATGAGGGTTCCTATCTCTCCACATCTGCTCTATCATTTATTACTTTCTTTCCTGTTAAACTTTGCCACTTCTACTAGGGTGAGATGGTAACTCATTGTAGTTTTTATTTGCATCTCTCTTGTTGCCAATGATTTTGGACATTTCTTCATGTGCATGTTGGCAATATTCCTTTGTGAAGAGTATTTACATATCTTTTGTTCATTTTGTAATTGGAATATTGATCTTTTTTCTTATGGAGGCCTTGTAATATTCTGCCAATTTTTGTAGTGAGAACCTTGTCTGAGATACGGACAAATATTTTTCCCAGTCAGTAGGCTTTCCTTTCACTCTGTTGGAAAACGTTTTTGATGCCCAGAAAGATTTAATCTTTATAAGGTTTCATTAATCAATTTTATCCTTTTCTGGTTGTGTATTTTTGGTTATAGTCAGTGTCTTTATACCATAGACTAGGCCTACGGTATAAAAAAGCTTGATCCCATTTTGTCTTTTATGATTTTTATGGTTTTGAACTTTACCCCTAGTTCTCTGAACCACCTTGAGTTGATTTTTTTTGTATGGTGTGAGACGTGGATTTTGTTTCAGGTTTCTGCAGATAGCAGTCCAGTTTTCCAGCACCATTTGTTGAAGTTGTCATTTCATGGATTTTATTTCCTTGTCGAATATCAGTTGACCATAGATATCTGGGTGAATTTCTGGGTTCTTAATTCTGTTCCATTGGTCTATGTGCCTGTCATCGTACCATTACCATACTGTTTTTGTTACTACTGCTGTATAGTAGGTTTTGATATCAGGGAGTGCTATGCCTTCCAGGTCATTCTTGGTTTTCAGAAATACTTTGCTTATTTGAGGTCTCTTTCCTTTCCAAATAAACTTGCTAATGCCTTTTCTATCTCTTTGGAAAATTAATTTGATATCTATATACAGAGTGTGGAAATTATCAAACAATGCCATTGATATCATATGCAAGCAAAATTCTGCTGAAAATTATCCAAATATGACTGGAACAACATATCAACAGAGAACTACCAGGAGTGCAGGCTGGCTTTAGAAGGGGTCGTGGTACTAGGGTTATTGTAGCTGATGTTAGATGGACCTTGGCTGAAAGCAAG
>NW_006400159.1:299192-302346 GCF_000299155.1 Elephantulus edwardii
AACAACAACAACAACATTCTTTCTTCAAGTCTGTTAACCATTGTTTCATGTATTTGTTGTTGTTGATTGCCATTGAGTCAAGCACAATTCATAGTGACCTTATGAACAAAAGGCCTGAAGCCTTTCTGTAACTATCAACATTTATCAAAGTTCACAGAGTTTCTAGTCATATTGTTTAGGAATTGGGTTGGTGCATGGATGTTGACCAAGGTTATGTCTTGTCAATCTATTGTGCCTTTAGTCTCTATATAGTATCCTTCCTTATCTGTTATGGTGGTTTCCATCCTAAAGTCCACATTACCCAAGATTAATATTGCCATTCCTGCTTTTTTGTGGATGCCATTTGCCTGGTATACTTTTTTTTTCTCCCAGCCTTTACTTATGAGTTTATTTTTCTCTCTGTCTCTTAGATGTGTCTTTTATAGGCGACATACTGGGATTTTGGGTTGTTTTGTGTGTTTTTTTTTTAATCCATTCTGCTACTGTTTTTCTCTTAATTGACGCATTTAGTCCATTCACATTAAGTGTTATTACTGACAGGCCAGGTTTAATCATTGCCAATTTTTTTCTATTTCTTTTTCTGTTGTTTCTGTTTACTATTCTTCATCCACTTTCCTTTGGTGTTTCTGTGAAGGATTTTCCTTAAACTTTCTTGCAGTTTTGGTCTTGTTTTCACAATTTCCTTAAGCTCCTTGAGAATGACCTAATTTCTCCTTCATATTTGATTGTCAGCTTTGCTGGGTATAGGTTCCCCTGCTGTCAATTGTGGTTTTATTAATTTTTCTCTTTCATCTTTTGTATGTGCCATCCCATTGTCTTCTTGATTGCATGGTTTCTGCTGAGAAATCAGAACTAATTGTTTCTCCTTTGTAGAGATGACTCTTTGTTTTTCTCATGATGCTTTTAGTATTCTGTCCTTAACTTTTGATTTGGAGAATTTGACCAAGATATGTCTTAATAGTTTTCTTTTGGGGGTTGGTCTATTTTGTGTTTATAGAGCTTCTTGGATGTGTATTCCCTTGTTCCTCATAATACTACCTGGGAAGTTTTCTTTTAGTACATCTTAATACCATTTCCCCAGTGATTTCTCTGTCCTTTTCATGTTCAGGAGTTTCAATCATATGTGTGTTTTTCCTTTTGATGTTATCTCACATGATTCTACTGTTTTCTTCATTTCTTTTTGTTTTATCTTTGATTTTTCTTCTAGTATGTGTTCATTGAGGTTCTTGTCTTCTACCTCACTCACTTTCTGTTCCATCTCTCCTGTTCTTCTTTTTAGTTCCTCTAGTGTGTTGTTGCCTCCGGAAACCCTATGAACCTGGAGAGAGGGTGAAAGGGACCCAAGCGTCGAGGACTCTCCTTCATAGGGTCACTATGAGTCTCCTGAGACTCGATGGCACTTAACAACAACAACAATGTGGTGTGGTACACTTTTGTCATTTTGATCTTAATATTCTGGATTTCATTTTCATCCATTTAATTTCAGTTATTTCCAGTACTGTGTTGGCTACACCTTCTCTGATTTTGAAGTTCTTGTACCTTTTAATCTACAGTTTTAATTCTTTTTTCCATATTTTGCATTTTATCCCATAATTATTCTAGTTTTCCTCATCAATATATTTCTTCTTATTCCCTAGCTTTGCTTTCTTAATGGCTTCCATTGTTTCTTCCATCATTTGCACCTTCCGTAGCTGAGCAAATAACTCCACATCAACCTATTTCTTCTAGTTTTGTGTCTGTGGTATTCATTTGATTTGAAACATGCTCTATGATTTCTTTTTTAGGAAATGGGTTATTTTTTTCTTTATATTTGAGGCAGCCTGCTGTTTTCTTGAAATGATATTCATCTTTTCTTAGTAGATGTTAGACTGTTATAAGTGTGTAATATTCTATGGGAGGACAATGTTCTGTGAAGAACATGTATATTTGTGCTCTCTTTTTGAGGCCCTCAGGCCAGAAGCAGAGTGAGTGATATTCTCTGGAAAACTGGAGTAGATCCCTTCCTGTTCCCCTTGGGCTTAAGAATACCAAGACTTCTCCATGTGTTGCAGTCAAGAGAGTTCAAGTGAGGAAGTACCTGGATCATAGAGTGTATGGATGTATTGTCCTTGAAAATTGAGGTAGGTCCACTCCTGTTCAGCTTAGCTTAAGAAATTCCAAATCTTCTCTGTGGGCTGCAGTTAGGAGGGTTCAAGGGTGGAAGTATGTTACTGTAGGTATGCAGGCCGGTTCGCAGAGACTGGTGAGTATTGTAGAATATCCATTGAATGCAGACATTCCAATATAATAATTCTTATATTAAGATAAGCACATTAATTTCCTCCACTTTGTTGCTTAATACCCAGCCTCCTGATTTAATGAATCAGATTCATAAATATTTATACTTGTCAAAAATGAAGCTTCTTCAAAAGTTGTTCTTCAAGTGATAAATTCAACATATGTGGTGTTCTAGGTATTTCAAAAACACTTAACACCAACAAAACCTTCCTGAGAGGACTGACAACATTGAGGAGCTGCTTGGTTTAGGAGCACTGACCTCTCAACGTGGGGTTTCTCAAGTCGTGCATGACTGGTTTTGAGAGTGGACAGTCGTCATTATAAACTGTGTACTTCAGGGTATCGATTGCAGTGTCCCTGCCTCTACGCACCAGTGTTACTAGTGTCCACACCCCCCACTGCCAATCTGTGGTAATAAAAATATCTCAGTTACCAGTAGGGCAAAATTTCCTCTGGCTGTAAATTATCTTCTTAAATATATAAAACTCTGTTATATATTTAATGAGATAACTACTAATTATTTTGATAGAGCTGCAAGTCTACTATTTCATATAATCATACTTTATTATCTTTTTTATAGATTGTAAATAGTTTTTTCTTTATTTTTATTTGAATGAAAGTTTACAAATACATGATTTCTTTTTAAAAAAATTATTTTGATGAGAGTTTACAGACTTTGGATTTTCGTTCATTCATTGTTGCGCTTTCCTCCTCACTGCCCATCCCTACCCCCAGTTTGTTTTTCTCTTTGAAAAGTAAAAAAAAAATCAATCAATTTTATACAATCCACCCACCCCCAGTCCACTCCACTATGCAGTTTTCATTCCGCACTTGTGTCATGACAATAAGACCTAATCATATATTCTTCCTAAACAGT
>NW_006400159.1:303041-321625 GCF_000299155.1 Elephantulus edwardii
AAAAAATTGCTATTCTGACTGGGATGAAATGGTATATCATAGTTGTTTTGATTTGCATCTCTCTTAGAGATAGAGATTTTGAACATTTCTTCATGTGCTTGTTCACTATCTGAATGTCTTCTTTGGTGAAGTATCTGTTCATATCCTGTGCCATTTCTCAATTGGGTTTGTTTACCTTTATCGTGCGGTGCACGAACATTTTATAAATTCTAGATATAAGTCTCTTATCAGACATGTCATTACCAAATATTATTTTTCCCATTCTGTGGCTTCCCTATTTATCCTGTAGGACAAGTTTTTGTATGTGCATAGGGATTTGATTCTTAGAAGGTCACATTCATCTACTTTATCTTTTCCTGGTTGTAGGTTTTACAGGATGCCTAGAAGGCTGTTTATGTTGTGGATTAGGACTTCTAGAGTTCTTCCAAGCTTTTCTCTAATGTAGTTTATAGTCCTTGGTTTTAGTCCTAGGTCCTTTATCCACTTTGAGTTGGTTTTTGTGATTGGAGTGAGGTGTGGATCTTGCTTGACTTTTCTACAGATGTTGTTGTTAAGTGCCATCGAGTCATAGGTGACTCATAGTGACCCTATGAATGAAAATCCTCAACACTTGTGTGACTTTCATTCTTTCTCCAGGTTCATAGGGTTTCCAGAGGCAAGATATTATGAAGTGGATGCCACTCCTGCTTCCAAGCTTGTTTCTTCAGATAGTTTTCCAGTTTTTCCAACGTCAGTTGTAAAAAGGCTGTCATTTCCCAATGTAACTGATTTCATACAATCATTAATAAATGTTTTGTTTTATAAAGTATCTTTTTTCACAGCTATTTTGTTTATGAGGGTAAATAATAACAACATGTCTGTGATACAGTGTATAATATACCTAGCTGCTAACCAAAAGGTTGGAGGTTTGAAACCACTAATTAATGTCATTAATTACAATGTCCAATCAATCAATTGTTGTATATCACAAATATTTTAAAATACCTTTAAATTTTTAAAAGACCTTAATTCTTATAAGGTTTATTGCTATACAAATAATTGACTGATTATAAAATCATTAATACTTCAAGTTGCATTTATATCTTTACTAATATTAATTAGTAAGTAGTAATTAGTAAGTAGTCTTTCTTCCTAGAGCGATTTAGCCAGCCCAGTTTGGAGGATAGATGTGCATACTTAAGCAGTCAAGTAGATGTGATTAGCAAACTAGAAGAAGCCATCTCAAGTCAAAAGAGGGATTGTGTGTTGGGTTTCTGGTTGAAGTCTCAGGTCAGGGGAGGGTGTAGGATTTAGTCAGAAACCTGAGATCAAGATGGAAGTCCAGGAGTGGAGGATGAAGCCCTGAGGTGGACTTACTCCACCCACCCCAGCATCATCTGGACACTTGGACATCATGGGTGTCCTGGAACTCTCAGGTCTTGCTAGAGCTGTGTCACCTCTGTGCTGATTTGAGGAGTGAGCTGTCTTCTCAGTAAGCCTTCCACATGATGACAGTGGGATGGGGTGGCCAGCTGGTGTAGTACTTTTACCAGGCCACGTGCTGGGTGTGTCCAAATGTGGAGTTCCTGTGAACCCCACCTGAAGACCCCGTGTGTCCTGCTTTGTCACTTGCTAATTCTGTGCTGACAGCCACCTTGTATGTTCACTGTCACGACACAATTCTTCCAGCTGATCACTTCCCCTTCAAGCCCTTCCATGCTCCTGGAGATTGTGTGGAACAACATGCTATATCTGGCTCACATGGAACCTCTGTTGAGTTGGTCTCGCAAACGGCTTCAGTGACATGATGCTGGCCTGAGCTGGAGGTCAGGAGTGAGGGCTGGGGCTGGCTCCTCATACTTCACATGATTGCTGATGGACCAGGGACGAGCAGAGGCAGGAAAATGCCTGGCTGCATTGTCAGGTCACCATGCGTTTACTCAGTGCCTCCATTAGGTAATCTTCAAATGCAAAATGCTTTTCACTGAATTTTTATTATGGCAACCATTCTATGGGGGCTTAGTGGTAAGAAGTGGCGCTGCCAGCTCAAAGCAACAGTGTAACTACATCAGCTGCTCAGCAGGAGAAAGATGGACAATCTCATAGCCTCTGAAAACCCAGCAAGTCAGATTCTGATTTGAGGTAAACAGTAACAACATACATATGTACATACATACATACACATGTGATACAGTGTATAACATACCTAGCTGCTAAATCATAAGATCAGAAGAAAGATGGGAAGTTTCCTCTCATAAAGATGCACAGCCTGGAATCTTGTGGAAAGTCACCACGAGTCAAAATCAGCTCGATGGCAATGGGTAACATATGCGATAGGAATTTTGGTATTTTAAATAATAAGTGGCATTAATTATCTTCATGAAATATGCAGTTGTTGTTGTTTTTCTATTTGCTGTCTAGTCTGAACTATCTCATAGCTGACTCTCCAACAGGTTTTCAGAGACTGTAAATCATATGATAGGAGATTGTCTTTTTCCCATTGAGTGGCTACGGATTCGAATTACCTGCTTTTGTGTTAATAGCACAACTCCTTAACCACTAGACCATCAGAGCTTTCGTATGCATGCTTTGTTGTGTTGTTATGTTCCTTCAAGTGGAAATAGACTCATAGTTGACTTTTCAGCAGATTTTAAGCAGCTGTAAATAACATGGGAGGAGACTGTTTATCCTTCTCCCACAAAGCAGCTAGTGGATTCAAACTGACTAACTTTGGGTTGGCAACACAACTCTTTGCAGCTAGGCTGTCAGAGCTCCCTGTGAAACCTTAACCACTATTCACTTCAAACTTTCCAGCTCCATATGCTGAAGTAGGTATTTTTGAGTGGGTTAGTCAGTGTTCATCCATTGAGTCTGAATTCTTTTGCTCAAGGTCATGTTGTCAAGGTTTCTCTGCTTTGTAGCATTTCAGAATTAAATTTTGTGAAAAATAAGGCCTCTACCTCCTAACTTCTTCCTTATTCATTGTCTAGCTCTCAGATGCATAGCAAATGATCAGAAAGACCATGGCCTGAGGCAGACACACCTTACTCCTCAAACTGACATCATTTCTCCTCAATAATTTGGAGAGGTCCTCAACTGCAGACTTTCCCAGTGCAATGTGTCTCCCTTTTTCCTGACTGCTCATACCAAGGGTGTTAATTCAAGTAAGATGAAATTGTTGATAGTCTCAATCTTTTCTCCATCATGATGTTGCCTATCCATCCAGTGATAAGAATTTTTTTTCTTGACATTGTGATGCAATCCATATTGAAGACTGTATTCTTTGATCTTCTGCAACAAGTGTTTCAAGCCCTCCTCACTTTCAGCAAGCAAGGTTGTGTCATCTGCATCTGTGGGTTATTGGTAAGTCTCCTTCTGATTCTGATGCCACATTCCTCTTCCTAGAGTCCAGCTTCCTGAATAATTTTCTCAGCATACAAACTGAATAGATATGGAGAAACTAAAACCCTGATATATTCTTTTCTTCATTTTAAACCGTGCAGTGTTAACCTGCTTTGTTTGCACAATAGCCTCCTGGTCCAGGTACAAGTTTTGCATGACCACAATTAAGTGCTCTGGGACGCCCATTCTCCTCAATGTCAGCCACAACTTGTCATGATCCACACAGTCAAGTGCCTTTGTATAGTCAAGAAAGCAAAAATAGATATTCTTCTGGTATTCCTTACTTTCAGCCAGGATCCATCTGACATTAGCACTGATATCCCTGGTGCTGTGGTCTCTTTTAAATCCTGCTTGGACTTTTGGCAGTTCACTTTCTATGTACTGGTCTAGCCATTTTTGAATGATCTTCAGCAGGATTTTGCTTGTGTGTGATATTAATGATATTGTTCAATAGTTTCTACATTCTGTTGGATCACCCTTCTTGGGAATAGGAACAAATATGAACATCTTCCAATTCTTTAGCCAGACAGATGTCCTTCAAATTTCCCGGCATAGACTGATGAGCAAATCCATGGATGCATCTGTTGATAGAAACATTCAGTTGGTATCCTATCAGTTCCTGGGGCCTTACGTTTTGCCAATGCCTTCAATGCAGCTTCCACTTCCTCTTTTATTACCATTGGTTCCTGTTAATATGGTACTGCCTGAAATTTTTCAGTGTATATCAATTATTTTTGGTACAGTGATTCTGTGTATTCCCTCCATCTTCTTTTGATGCTTTCTGGGTCATTCAATATATTGCTCACTGCATCTTTCAATATTGTTAATTGAGGCTTAAATTTCCCTTTTTTCTCATCTTGAGAAATGCAGAGCAAGTTCCTCCCTTTTTATTCTCCAATCCCAGCTCTCTGTACATTCCGTTGTAATACTTTGTTTTGTTTTTTCAAGCTGCCCTTTGAAATCTTCTGTTCAGCTCTTTCACTTCAGCATGTTTCCCCTTTGTTTTGGCTTCTCGATGCTCTAGTGCAGTGTTTAGGGTCTCTTCTGACATCCATTTTGGTTTTTTTCTTTCTCCTCTGTCTCATAAGAAACTTTTTCTTTCTTAATGGATAATATCCTTGATATCATCCCATATATTATCTGGTCTTCAATCATTGGTGTTCAGTGCTTCAAATCTATTCTTAAGGTAATCTTGAAATCTGAATGGTATAGATTCAAGATCATATCTTGGTTCTCAGGGACTTATTTTAATTTTCTCCAGCCTAAATTTGAACTTGCATATGAAAAATTGATTGTGTGACCCACAATCCACCGCTAGCCTAGTTTTGACTGCCAAGGTTAAGCTTCTCCAAAGTTTTTCCAGAGATGTAGTCAATCTGATTCATATCTAGCCCATCAGGGGAGGTCTACGCGTAAAATTGTCCTTTAGGTCTTTTAAAAATGGTATTTGCAATGAATAAATCATTGACAATACAAAATTCAATCATTCTATTTACAGTCTCATTTATATCACCACGCCCATATTCTCCAGGTTGCTGGAAAAGAGTATTTAATGAGGGTTGCTATGCGTGGTAGCCTGCTTGATGGTTCATAACAACAGCATTCTTTCTTCACTGTTTCCAAATCTTGCATTCAAGTCACCAGTTAAATTTAACACATCTTGATTACCTATTGAGTCAATTTCAGACTGCAAGGTTTGAGAAAAATTCTCAAACTTTTCCTTTTTTGGCTCTAGATGTATATTTGAATAATAGTCATATTAATGGGTTTTCCTTGTATGTGCATGGATAATATACTATCACTCACAGCAATTGTATTTCAGGATAGAACTTACAACTGACTTTTTGACTATGACTGTAACACCATTCTTTTTCTTCAGTGCATCTGATTCAAGTTGTTGTCGTTTGGGTCACTTGCTGTGCATCGGAGAGCTGGACAGTGAATAAGGATGATAGAAAAAAATTGATGCCTTCAAGCTGTGGTGTTGGAGAAAAGCACTGAACATCCCATGGACTTCCAAAGAATAAACAAATATGTCTTGGAGAGCATGCAGTCAGAATGCTTTCGGAAGGCAAGGATGATGAGGCTTCTCCTCACATTCTGTGGGCATGTTGCTAGGAGAGGTTGTTCTTTGAAGAGGACATCATGCTGGGAAAGGTGGAGGGTTGGCAAAGGAGAGGAAGCCCCTCGACCAGGTGAACTGACATGGTGACTGACACAATGGCCTCTTATGTGTCAGGAAGTGTGTGGCTGGCTCAGGATAGGACAAAGTTCCGAGCTGCTGTTCATAGCTTTGCTACGGGTTGTACTCAACTTGATGTCACTTAACAACAACTCCATAGCTGATCCTCTGTATATGGCACAGATCTGGGGCTGCTACCATGGGAACAGTAGTTGGAAGTGGACACGCTGGCTCTAACCTCAAAGAGGCAGGGAGAAGTCACAGGTCTGGAGAAATGTAAGCCCTGCCCCTGTGGTTCTGTCCAGTGCCTGCCCTGGTGGCTGAGACCATGACTTATCCAGACAAATGATGAGAAGGAGAGAACAAGGCCAGCCCCAGCCTTGGAATAGGAAGTGGACATTAAGACACAGCATGTATGATGACTGAGACTCTATCCATGCAGGCCACTTCAGGGGCGTGGGGGTTGCAGCCCATATTTGGTAATCTTTGCTCTGGAGCTGGTGGCACCATTGGCCCTGGCCCATCAGGTGGTGGGAAATGCCCACAGGAGCGAGTACAAGTACCCACAACCTGGAGACGTGTGGCAGCTGGAGTCAGTGCCTGGGAATTGGTGCCCACAGCCTGGTGACATGAAGGGCCCCTGGGAGCCAGTCCCCACAGCCTGGGGATGTGAGGGGCCTGCCGGGAGCCAGTGCCTGCAGCCTGTAGACATGAAGGGGCTCTGGGAGCCAGTGCCCCCAGCCTGGGGATGTGCAGTGGCAGGCGGTGCAGGCCGGACAGGTCCATTTCCTCCGGCCCCATCTGGTAATCAGGCTCGTCCTCCAGCAGAAAGTCCAATAATCTTTACAATGTTTGTCTTGGCTGCACTTCTATTGCCGCTGCTGTAATTCATCGTCAGGCTAATCCGCTCTCTGAAATGCGTTGTTCCTTGCGGCTCAGAGGCCTCAGCTCACAGGCGGAGCCCTGTGCTGTGTGGACGGAAACCTCATTTCCTCTCTGTGGAAGCCAAGCTTCAGGAGGTAGCTGACCTCAGGGTGGCCTTCAGAAGTGGTGACATGGTCCCCTCGCAGACAATAGCAGGCGTGAGGTGGTCTCAACTCCAGGTGTGTCTGAGAGAAGCTGGCTGGCTCTGGCCATTTTGTGCCCTCCAGCTGGCTCTGACTTGGTGAACCATGTACCCATCCCACAACTTCAGCTGTGCAGGTGTGACTCTCCTCCTGGCCTGGATCTTGGTTTTTGGGGTGACGATGAACCCCATCAGCACCTGACCTTCATCTAGTGGAAGTCCTTCATTCACTACCCCTAAGATTCTAGGTTGAGGCACCTCAAACACCCTTCGAGTGGTGAGTGGCCTAGTTGCCACTGGGGGTCCCACAGGGTGGAAATTATGCTACATCAGTGCAGGGACTATAAGTTAGGACTTAGGGATCCTTCTTTGTCAGGCTGCTGCAGGGCCCTTGAGGTTCCCTGAGTTCGGCTCCCCTGTGTACCTGCTTTAGAAGACTTTCCAGAGTTACCTTGGTAACCACTCCACTTGGCTGTGGACTCTTTCATGAGAAAAAAAGAGTAAAATGCTATATTCAAATAATCTCATATCCACCTGTCAAGAGCTTAAAAATTCAGTAGTTATTTGGGTGCTTCTCATTCCATAAAGAGGACTCTCTGGATCTAACCCTGGGCACTCTGGGGCCGCTGCCCAGGCCCCTTGGCTGCCTGTGTCTGACCTGCTTCTGAGTTTGTGGGCTGACTTCTCTGCTGGCTCCCCACCCCCAGAGGGAGGCTCCACTCTAGGAGGGGAATTAATTTGGCAGGAAGGGAAGACAGGATGCCCACTGCCCAGACGGTCACAGTAATTGCTAACCAGGCTGAGAAACTCTACTCAGGTCCTTCCAGGGCTCCTGGTGTGTGTGGGGTGGGAAGGGATGGAAGAGAAGGGGGAATTAATGAAGTGTTTGCAGTGCATGGAGGAGGCACGCTGGTAGCAAGCCTCAGACCCACTGCCTCCCTCTACCACCCTGCCCCAGCATAACTTCCATGTACCAAGGAAGCAGTGAAAGATCAGACTGAGTGGAGCCATGAACTCCCACCCTTCTGTTCTCTTGTGTTGGAGGCTGGGCTGCGGCAGCCCTCCCCTGAAGGCAGCTGGTTTCCTAGCCCTGTCCCTGTCAGCCTGAGCTTGCTGCTGGGAAGGGCCCTTGAAGATGTTGTCAGTCAATGGGAGGTCCTGCTGCAGCAGAGTGGCCCTGATCCTTCTCCAAGAAGAGGTGTACTGGCAGACACAGAGCGAAGCCATGGACCACGAGGCAGAGACTGGAGTGGCTCTGGGCCTGGGGCTCCAGAATCGGGAGAGATGAGCAAACACCTTCCCCCAAACCTCAGGGAGAGCCCAGGCCTGATTCACCCCGGTTCCTCCCGAAGACTCCTGGCCTCCATAGCTGTGGGCATTGGCTTCTTTTGTTTCAGTTTATTGTCCGGTTCTTACCGAAGCCATGACACTTGTACTGATTTACAGATTTTGAGAGATGAGCACACTGCCAGATACCCCTTAGAAGAGGGACTCTATCTGGAAGGGAGATGAGTCATTAGGGAAGGACATTGTGATTGACAAAGGGGAGGGTCAGCAAGAAGAAGCCGGGCCCTTGGTGAGGTGAACCGAGGTCGCAGCACAGGGTGACTTTTTCCTCTGCTGTACCATAAATCTGTACAGAGCCAACTTAAAGGCATCTGGCAGCAACCACCAACTGCTGAGTGGTGCCTCCACCCTGATCACAAAGAAACAGATAGTTACCCGAGTTACCATAAAGCGGCACCCTCTTCACGTGCACAGGGACAAGTGAACCCCAAGCTCTCCCTCTTGCCCCAAGTATGGACTACCTCACTCCTGGAGCAAAGCCTCCTTCTTGATCCTCTTGGACCTTCTCACTCTGCATCAACCACCCCTGCTTGACTACCTACCCTGCCTGAGTGTCCACTCAGCCTGAGTGACCACCTCTGAGTGCCCACCCTGCCCGAGTGCTCTTTTAGGCAGTAGCTCAGGGGACAGGCCCTGCCTTTGCACCAATACACTGAGAGTAAACGTTTTTATTGGTGCCCACTTGGCATAAAATAGAAAGTGACTGAAGAATGATTCCTGATTAGACCAGTGAGGAGATGCTGGAACTGTCACAGGAAGTTGCTGCCCCACCAAGAGAACTGAAGCTGGCGTCAGTACGCCCCGCCCACAGGACACATACACAACCTGTTTGAAGATGTCCTCTCAACAGATGACCGTGTTTGGTCTTTCTGTGCTAGGTAGAGGGGCTCTTAATCACTCTTAATCTTACACAGATTCTGAGCCACCAACTAAGATGGCTTCAAGGTGGCAGCCCCTCCCTGAAAAGGCTTTCTGAAGTTGCTTCGACATTACGGAAACCCCTGAATGCCAAGGGTTCTGGACGTTTTCTTAGCGCCTTGTGGAGCTGAGCCTCCCAAACAGCCAATTCAGGTAGATCAAATTGCACACACATCTCCTGGCTTTGTGTTGCTAATGACCACATGACTCTCCCAGAGTTAGTGCTTGGGGTGGCCGGGCTGCCACTAAAGTCAGGAAGAAACTGGTTAGCAGAGTTGGATGAAGATCGCAGGGAGAAGGGTCAGATGACCAAAAAGAAGTAATCCGGAAAAAAGACAAACCCTTGGCATCAAGTTGGAACCAAGTGATAGTTGAGTCTCCAATGGGCTTTCAGAAGTTATAAACAGAGCGGGGAGATAGTACCTTTGTGGAGCAGCTGACGGGTCAAAAGGCTTCCCCACTAATCCGCCTGAGCGGCACCCAGGACCGGAAGCCCCTGTCTCTCACTGTCAGTGCACAGCAGGCATGGCAGTCCCTCCAGGGGTGCCTTGATCCTGGGCGGGGGCAGAGTCGGGCAGGTGAGACCAGCAAGGTGAGACCAGCAAGGCTCCCTCCTCGCTGATGTCTTAAGAATCAGGAGGAACACAGCAGCAGGCTACTCTTCATCACTGCAGAGGGCTGATTGGAAGCTCTGGGAAGCCTAGGCCTCCCCTGGCAGCACTGTCTGTTCCTTTCTTGAGCACCAGATGATTTTAACTCGAGTCCGCTTTGTAAGCTGGACACAGCAAGTTGCTTCTCATCGCACCTTGAGACCCTCCTGAGCATCTTATCTATTTATTTACGGTCCGAGATTGTTCTATCCCAAGAATTTTGCCCAGAAAACACACATGGAGCAAACGGATACATGATCAAGTGAATGAAGACGATGGGGCACTTCTTTCTTTAGAGGGGGCTGGTAGGATGATCTGAAATTTTAACTCTCATATTTTCACACACACGGCAAAGTCAGACAGTGAATTAAGATTACTGAGCAAACATTGTGGGGTTGGTGAATAATATTGAACGTGCCATGTCCTACCAGAGGAATGACAAACCCACCTTGGAAGAAGCTACAGGGTCCTTCGAAGGGAGGATGGTGGAACGATTTCAAGTCCTGTGGGCACGAGTCTCCAAGGAGGGACATCATACTCGGAAAAATAAAAAGAGAAAGGCTCTCAGAAAGATGTGTGGTCACAGTAACAACAACAGTAGGTTCAAGCCCAGGCCTGGGCACTGAGATCCGAAGCTCTACTCTTTCTCAAAGGCTCAGAGCCCCAGGCAGAGGACCCACAAGGTGCACTCTGGCCTATCTGGCACTCAGGGGCTGTGCTCTGTGCAGAGGGAAAGGCCACCTGGAGAAAAGAAGAATTGATTTGTCCAGAATATTAGATCTGGCATCCAGATCTGAGAACAAAGCTCCATCCATTACCAGAAGCCCCGATTTTCTCCCCTTTGGAACCTTTGAAACGCGTCTGGGCCGTCTGGGACCAAAGTCAAAGCACTAGCAACCATTTATCCTGAACGTTTGGGTTTTTTCTCAATTAGGGGGCAAAGTATTGTGGGTTTTTAAAATTATTTAAAAAAGCCTTGAGGTGCAGTGAAACCTAATTGTCTTTCTTACAAAATTTTTGTTTTTTTAATTTTAACTGTGATATGAATGAAAGTTTACAGAAAAGTTGGCTTTTCATTCATTCATTGTTGCACATTCCTGCCCCTTCCTTCCCCCTCTCCTAGATCACTTTTTTCTTTTTAAATATACATTCATTGTTGCATAATTATCCCCGTCCACCCCACATCCTCTCTGCAAAATACCTCTTATTCTGGGCTGTTGTCATATGTATCATATATTCCTTTTAAACAGGTCTTCATTTGTTTTGATGTAGTGTTCATTATCTACCCACTCTTATCCTGTTCCTTGAGGACATTATTCTTCATGAAATATTTCAGCCACAAAATGGCAAATACTGCATAACACCACTGCTATAAAGCAGAACTGACACGGGGAGGGGGTTGGGAGGAGAATAGAACAAGAAATCTAACTTTCATGAGATGTTTTGGATTGTTACTGAAACAGGAATGGTCAGGAAACGGAATGAGGGAATCCAGAGAAGTGTGCTCACCAAGCCTTATAGCTGTTTTGTGTTCAGAAAGGGTCATAGTCACACTGCTTCCACTCAGGTACCAAAGTGCTTGCGCTAAGATGTCACATTGACACTGTGATGTGACCAAGGTGTTACAGCAATACTGATTCCACTGAGGTGTGGCATCCCCCGAAGAGTCACTTCCGCTGAGCTGCCGTATCCAACGGTGTGTCACAGCCACACCGTATCCACCGACGTGCCTCATCCCGTGTCACATCCACACCGTATCCACCGACGTGTCTCATCCCGTGTCACATCCACACCGTATCCACTGAGGATATCCATGCTGCATCCTCTCAAGTTTCTTGCCCACACAGCATCCACATGAAGTGGGATTCTTTTGAGTCTCATTGAGATCCAGTGTTTTAGAATAATGTGTTATTGACTCTGTGATTTTTGTTAATATAGTGATATATTCACAATTGTTGCTACATGGAGCTTAGAATTGTGGTTGTTGTTGTTGTTTTTAAGTGCAGTCGAGTCGCAGGCGACTCATAGTGACCCTGTGAAGGAGAGTCCTCAATGCTTGTGTGCTTCCTCTCTCCAGGTTCACAGGGTTTCCGGATGCAAGCTATTATGGAAGTGGATGCCACTCCTCCTTCCAAGCTTGTTTTAATCAGGGTGCTCCAGTATTGGTGAAGAATATTGAATATCCCAAGGGCTCTCTCTCCACCAAACAAATCTATCTTGGAAGAAGTAATGCCGGAGTGCTTCTTAGAAGTAGGGTGGTCTCATATACTTCAGGCATGTTGTCAGCAAGGTCCAGTCCCTGGAGAAAGACACGATGCTTGTGGAGGATATAATGAAGGACTTCATATAAGTGCTGGATGCCAGGTGGAATAGCAGCTTATTGGAGACCTCTACAACACAGGTGGACATTCTCCCCTCCCTGTCCACCTGATTGTGCAGTGTAGGGATGGCAGGACTGGAGCCCACAGAAAGGGGGCGGGTGGGGCCAACGCTGACCAACATGCTCTGTTTCCTGTAAGATGATCACCAAAGAGGAGGCAGAGAGGCTGCAAATCAGTGTGTTGACAGGAGGGGCTCCACGGGTCAGCATAGCCCAGCAGGAATCTGTGATTTGATTTATGGTCCAGGCTCCTGGCAGCCTCTCCCAAGAGAAAGCCAGTCTGTGTCCAGTGCAGGAAGGGCATCCATGCCCTTCAGGGGCTAGAGGGGTAGGGAAGTGGTGGGGCTGGTGAGGGAGCCCCTCAGGACAGTGGAGAATTTGTCCATCCCAAACTTTTGTAATCCAGCATTATAGTTTGAAGGCAAGGCTCCCACTTGTTATTAGAACAGGCCTATGGTTGTTAGTACTGCTGGTGTGGTGCACAGCCAAGCATGCTGCCTGACTCCCTGCCACGCCCAGGTTCAGCTGTGGTATGAACCTCTGTGCTCCACAGCATCCTCATGTCTGATTTCAGGAAGGAGATCACCGGCCAGTCCTAGTCCCTCTTAATCTGGAAACTCCTCTGATCGGCAGTCCAGAAGACTCTGTCTTTCACTAGATGAACAAAATGGCAAGGACAACAAGACAGCCTTCAAGACTGGAGAGAAACGAAGCTGAGACAGACAGGGCGAGATCTGCATGGATCCCATTTCTTGCAAGAGTAAACACTTTGTTGTTTTTTGGCACCTCATCATCCATTGTTGAAACAGGGTCAGATGCCTCCTGCCAACCCAAAGATAATGTTGTCTGTGCCGCACCCACTTTATGGACAAAGAGACTGAGGCTACAGAGAACAAGCATTTACAATATCACAGGCTTTGGATCTCAGCTGTCCTGCTGCAAGTAAGTGTTCCTTCCTCCACTTCCAGACAACAGATGAACTCAATATGAAAGACCAAGGTCACAGCTCTGACAAGATACTCCCTCAGCTAAAGGATCCTCAAAGTCAGAAAGAACTTTTCTGGGTGCCTATGGGCTGGTTTAAGACACTCAACTCTAGTGCACTTAATTGGTTTGTTGTTTGGTGTGTTTTTTTTTAATATTTGTAATGGACAAATCATTATAGAAAATTCTATCAATTGATCTCTGGCCCATTTCTGTCACCAGGATCCTATTTTCAAATATTTGTCCTTTGTTTCCAACTTACATACTCCAGTCACCAGTTATATTAATGGATCTTTTTTTTTATGACACCAGAAAATATTTTATATTTTAACTAGAATTCAATATTTTTCCATTAAAATCTTCCTTCTTTATGTACTTAAGTTACTCACATAATGATTTATGTGTAGTTTTATTACTATGCAAAGGCATAACCTTGAGGGAAATGGGAATCCCAGAACACTTGATTGTGCTTATGTGAAACCTATACTTGGACCAGGAAGCAGTCCTCAGAACAGAGCTAGGAAACACTTCATGGTTCAAAATCAGGAAAGGAGTGTGTCAGGGATGCATCATCTATACACTGAACAGATTATTTGGGAAGCTGAGCTTTATAAGGAGCATTGTGGCATCAGGATTGGAGTAAGACTCATCAACAACCTACGTTGTTTAAATGACACAAGTCACTTGCTTGCCGAAACTGAGGAGGACCTGAAGCGCTTGGTGCAGAAGGTCAAGGACTGTGGTCTTCAATATGGATTGAAGCTGAACATCAAGGAAACAAAGATTCTTACCACTGGGCCAATTGGTAGCACCATGATAGATGGTGAAGAGATTGAGATTATTATTAACAGTTACAGCTTGCTCAGCTCCACACTTAACACTTCTTAGCACCATCAGTCAGGAAATCAAAAGACAAATTGCATTGGGAAAATCTGATGTCAAGGACCTCTCCAAAGTACTGAAAAGCAACTATGTCAGTTTAAAGACAGTCTAAGGTGCACCTAATCCAGGCCATGGTCTTTGTCATTACTTGCTATTCATCAGAGATCTAGACAATGACTAAAAACGATAAAAGAAAAATTGATGCCTTTGAGTTGTGGTGCTGGAGAAGAGTCTTTAACATACCATGAATCGCCAGGAAAACAAATAGGTCTGTGTTGAAGAAGATTAAACCAAGTTTCTCTTTGGATGCTAGGATTTTGAAGTTCCATCTCACATACTTAGAGCATGTGGCCAGGAGGGATGGGTCCCTGGAGAAGGACATCATGCTTGGAAGGGTGGAGGGACAGCACAGGATAGAAAGACCTTGGATAAGATGGATTGACATGATAACTGGGACATTGGGGGTTGCAATCAATGAGGCTGGCTCAGGACAGGGAAGGCTTCAGAGCTTCTGTACATAAGGTCACTATGGGTCATAGGCAACTCAATGGCACATAACAACAACAACATAATGCGTTTGGACACTAGAATTTAAAATTAGCTTTTTGTGTTTATCAGATTGATTTTTCCAATTTGTTTGAAAATGATGAGAAGGTTTCATCCTTCCTGGGTAGTGGGCTTCCAACACTAAGATTGCCATGTTGGCAATATTCCATTGCTCTATGTGATAACTCAGCAACTTGAAAGGGGCCCTGGTAGGACAGCTAATAAAAAAGTTGTTGGTTTGAACCTACCAACCCCCTGCTCAGTGGAAGAAAGATGTTGCAATGTGCTCCCATAAACATTTACAGCCTTGGAAACCCTATTGGACAGTTCTGTTCTACCCTACAAGGTCGTTACTTGGTGCTTAACAAATGTCACCATATAAGTGGAGGGAACTCTTGTGGCCTAGTGGGAAGAAGTTGTGCTGTTAACATAAAAGCACATGATTCAAATCCACCAGCCTCTCTTCAGGAGAAAAATATGCAATCTCCTGTGACATTGCTAGCCTCTGAAGACCTACTGGAGGTTTGAATATGAGTTGGTTCCAACTTGACGACACATAACAACACCACCATATTAGTGGGAACATTGGAGGTTCAGCAGTAGAATGTACACCTTCCACATCAGAGACTTGGGTTCAATTCCAGTCAATGCATTTTTCGTGCACAGCCACCATCCTCTATCAGTGTAGACTTGTGTCCTTCTATGATGTTCAACAAATTATGTGGTCTAGTGGGTAGGGAATTGCATGCTCAGCCTACAGTTAGGCCTCTAGAGCCCACCAGCAACTCCAAGGGAGAAAGACAGACAATCTTCTCCCATGCAACTTACTGTCTCTAAAAACTCACAGGAGAGTCAGTTATGATTTGGCTCTGACTTGACAGCAGAGTGATTTTTTGAGTTTTTATGACTCTCCTCCCATGCTTCTGAAACCCGCCAGAGGGTCAGAGACGGGTCGGTTCCGACTCTGTGGGAACACAACATGATGCTTAGTAGGTTTCAGTAAACCCTCCAGACCAAGACCAGCTGGGAGGAAAGACCTGTCAATTCACGTCTGAAGATCAGTCAGACCCTACACGCCAGGGACTGGAGATCATTATGCTGCGTGAACTAACAGTCCCATGAGGGCAAATATTTGTTGAATAAGACCATTATTGTAGAACGACTAGGAGGGTCCAAGAGGGGAAGGTGGGAGCTGAAAGCTGAGGATGGGCGGAGGGGAGAAGCGTTAATCACAGGGTCACACAATTTGATGGGTGAAGGGAGGGGAAGGGGTGAAGGAAATAGGAAAGATCTGGTGTGAAAAACAATGTATATGAACTTTGTAAATAAAATAAAAAAATTTAAAAAACCTCTTATGAACCATAGCAGTGAGACACAACTGACTAGACTAGGCAAAGCCTGAAGTCACCATTAGGGGCTACATCACGGTGGCTCACAGCAATATGGTAACAACAACCACCCAGTATGTCTGTCTATAAATTTATTTACAGATAGAAAAGATTTCACATCACCTAAAAAACCAAGTTCATTTTGTGCATATATGAATGTGTGTATACTTACACACATGTGCTATATACTCGGTATTGCTTACCAAATTATACATGCTATCACATCAGTTGTTCCTCTACCAAATCACTCTAAACTCTTTCAGAGCCCTTTGATTTTGAAATTTTTCAAAATCTCTGGCATATTTTGTTTAATAAAATTGACACTCATCAAATTGTGTCCTATCATGTTTAAACTTTTCTGAACTTTCTTTGCCACCAACAGGCCCTAGCGTGACCTCAGAGACAGACATTTTCCTTACCTCTGAAGGTGCTGGCCACTCCTTGTGTCTCCTGGCTTTGCCATTTGAGGCTGTCAGCACTGCTATGGCTGTGACCCTCCCACACTGCTGCTAGGTGGAATTTTTAGGTGTTTTCTCTCGACCATCTGGTGTGGAGATATGCCATGTTTTTACAACGAGTGCATCTGTATTAGTGAGAAGCGATGCTGCATGAACCCCCTCGGAACAGCCTTCATTGGCTCCACTCCAGCTAACTCACATCTGGTCTCTACATCTCCTCCTCCAGCTCTCTGGCTGGGGTGACCTCTGAGATGCCCTTTCTCTTGTGTTTTTGTCTCATTCCAATACCAGCTAAATTTCTCCAGGCAATCTTGGTGTTCAACAACTCTGTTTTCACTCTAGTCATCCTGTCCCAACACACAACTCAGGTAAAGTCAAGTCATTGCCATAGAATGGGAACCAACACACAGCTTACCTCTGGGACTATTTGGAGACTGTGACTTGCACAGGAAGAGAATGCCTGCCTTTTCTTCAGAGGAGCCTCTGGAGGACCTTAACTGGCAGAGAATATGACTTTGGATTAGCACAGTAGCTCCTTGTGGATTAGACCACAAGACGAGGTGCACACAGCTACAGCCCTAAAACCATGCTAATCGCTCAGTCTTACGTAAACTGGAGTAGCCTGAAATTGACCTACAGTTGGGTAGTGACTCTAAAGGATGCTGACAAGTGCTTTGACACCTTTCCCCTCAAAAAACAAACTAAAATCCACTGCTATTGAGTTGATTCCAACTCATGGTGGCCTGCTGTGAGGTTTCTAAGGGCATGAACCTTTACAGGGATGACCCACATTTCTCCACAGAAGGAGCAGCTGGTAGATGTAAACTGCCAACCTTTCAGTTAGCTGTACAACAGAAGACACACTATGGCATCAGAGCCTCAACGGTAAGGTGCCATTTTCCCCTCGTTAAATATGGACTGACCTTAGGACTTGCATCTGACTGAGAGAAATTAGTGGAATTGACACTTTCTGAGGTTGAATCACAGAGAGGATATTTCTCTCCCCTCCAGCACTTTCTCTAAGACCACGCCCCATGAAGAAAGATCAGGAAGGGAGAATGGGAGGGAGGGAGAGTAAGTAGGTGACTGTCAACATTGCAGATTCATGAGCAGAATCAATGTTGAGGTGGCATGTACACAGCATTCACTAACAAATATTGGAGAGGATCTAGAACGTTAATACCAACCCTATCGGTATTCTAAAATGGACACAGAGTCTTCACTGCCTGATAAAGTAAAAATCAAGCAAGCCAGAGAAGGATATGACGGAGATCATACTGGATCTTGATCGGAAGGACCAAGACCATGTACTCCTTTATTCTCTGTGATTTCATTTGTGTTCTAGTGATCATAGTCTGACTAGGGATTTGTCATTCAAGTCTCAGCCAGCAAAGTGGCAGAGATGAAATAATTTTCTTTTCAGAGATCTCCTCAGGTGTCTGATGGATCAGAGGATCTGAATCTGTATTCACTAGTCTAACTAACCATCTCTGGAGTTATGTGATGTACAAAGATAGTACTGGAGGGTGACCTAAAAGGTCCTGTGAATGCCAAGTGCTGTGCCCACAGCAGGAAGGAACTAGAGTCTTCCATTGTGCACCATGTGAGGCAGTGTAAGACACACAAGAGAGGGGCCACTGAGCCAACTCAGAGACAGAGCCACCAGAAAAGGAATCGAGATACTGAATGCCCATGCAGCAGAAGGAAACAAAGGGGTCCTGGCTTGGCAGCATGTCTGTGTGGCCATGCTCCTCACTATGATACACCATCATGTATGACCAGTATCCTCTGCAGGATTTAACTATCTTGTGAGTTGTTAATTCTAACTTCTATGAAGTTTATGGAATAGGATTAGAGGTAGTTCTATAAATGTGTGATCACTCTGATCCAAAGAAGAGAAACTTTCCTCAGAAGTATGGACTCTGGCAAAACTAGGAAGATTTTTGTAAGGTTCTACATCTAACTTGTGACCTCTGCACTTGAACCAATGGCCTATCATATTTTCTGACTCTGGACTTGTCAGCCTCCAAAACCAGAAGCCTATGACTCTGCTTGCTGACAACTTCAGATTCATCAACTTCTGAAAGCTGCAGTTGACCAAACCATCTGCTGACCTGCACTCATGAGCCTCATCAGACATTGCTCTGATGCGCAGACGTAGGAATTATAGTGTCTACAAGCATGTGTGCTTCATTTATTAGAATTCTCTATCTCTGTCTTCTACTTCTATCTATCTATCTATCTATCTATCTATCTATCTATCTATCTATCCATCAGCCAAAACAACCTTAAAACAAAGAGCAGATTTGGAGAACTGGCACTTCCTGATTTCCCCTTCCTACAATCAGTGATTCCCTGCCTTTCTCACAGTGACAACACTGACACTAAAGTTAACACTGCAA
>NW_006400159.1:324499-344522 GCF_000299155.1 Elephantulus edwardii
ATGGGAGTGTCAGGGACAGTGCGATTGGCGCAGGACAGAGCGGAGTTTAGGGCTGTTGTACATAGGGTCGCTATGAGTCGCAAGCGACTCGACGGCACAGAACAACAACAACAACAAACAACAATCAGTGAAGGAGAGGAAGACTGTAACACAGAGGGTTGACACAGTGACTGCTGCATTGGGCTCTTGTGAGTGAGGAGGTGTGAGGATGTCACAGGCCAGGACAGGGTTCAGGCCTTTTCTTCATACGGTCACGATGAGTCATACTTGTCTTGACAGCACCTAACAACAAACAACGAAGCTGTTGATGATTGTGATTGTGATTGTGATTGTACATAAGAATTAAGAAACAGATAAATGAATGGGCTGTAATTGAGAGTTCAGGAATACAATTATGGTCACTTGATTTTTGACAAAATTATCAGAACTCAATGATGTGAGAAGAATATTTTCAAGTGGTTCTGGGACAACTGCATACCCAAATGGATTTGGGTACATACCTTACTCAATGCACAAAAGCTATTTCAAAATCAATCAAGACCAAAATAAGAGCCAAAATAATGAAATTTTAGAAGAAAATACAGGAATAAACTTTGGATTGTTGTTGTTGATATATGTTTTCAAGTTGACTACAATTCACAGCAACCCTATGAAGAGCAGAGTGTAACATTGCCCTATCCTGTGTCGTTCATACTATCACTGATAATCTCTAGTGTATATTTAGTCACTGTGTGAATTCATCCACTTGATGATCTTCCTCTCTTTCTCTGAACCTCCACCTTTAGCAAAATAATGCATTTTTCCAAGAACTGGCCTCTCCTGACAACGTGAGACAAAGTTCTATCATCCTTGCCTTTAACAAACAGCCTAGTCGCTCTTTCTCTGAGACAGACTTGCTTGTTCTTTGGTAGTCCATGGGGTTTTCAGCTCTCTTCTCCTATACTACAATGGAAATGCATCAATTTTTCTTCTGACATCCCCATTTCAAAGTCAAAGTTTTAGACACATAAGAAGCAACTGAAAATATCATGGCCTGGATCAGGCCTAGTTGAGTTTTTAAACAGATGTCCTGACTCTTTAACACTTTGGAGAGATTATTGATAGCTGATTTTCCCAATACAACCCACCTTTTAAATTTTTTAAAATATTTTTTTTACTTTATACTGGTTAATTTACAATGTTTGTATCCATAGTTTTTCACATCGGATTGTGTGACCCTATGATAAACGTTCCACCCCATCCATCCGTACCACTCTGCTCCTGCCTTAGACCAGCTTGGATCCTCATACACTTTCTATAATAATGATCTTATACTGCATTTGTCCTTATAGGACTGGGTTAGTTCACTTAGCATGATGTTTTCCTGTCCCTCCAAACTTAGGTAATAATTTACAAAATTATTGCTCCTAGCTTGTGCATAGTATTCCATCATGTGAATGTACCATAGTTTGTCAATCCACTCAATTGTGGTTATGTATTTGGGCTGCTTCCATGTTCTGGCAATGGTGAATAATGCCACTATAAACATTGGTGTATAAGACTTCGTTTGTGCCTCAGTCCTCATTCTCTGGGGGCATATTCTAAGCAGTGGAATAGGTGGTTCATGTGGAATTTCTATGTTCATCTTTTTTGAGGAAACACCAAACTGCCTTCCAGAGTGGCTGTTCCATTTTACAATCCTACCAACAGTGTATAAGAGTTCCTATCTCACCACATACTCTCCAACATTTATTACTTGCTACCCTGTTAAATTTTGTCACTGTTACTAGAGTGAGATGGTATCTCCTTGTGGTTTTGTTTTGCATCTCTCTTATTGATAGTTATTCTGAACATTTCTCCATGTGTCTTCTTGCCATCTGAATCTCTTTCTCTGTGAAAAGTTTTTCCATGTATTTTGCCCATTTTGTAATTTTGTGATCAGTCTTTTTCTTGTGGAGGCCCTGTAAAATTCTGTAAACTGTTGATATGACACCCTTGTCTGACATGGTATTGCCAAATGTTTGTTCACAGTAAGTTTTCTCTTCACTCTGTTGGAATAAGGTTTTGATGCATACAGGGATTTAATGTTTAGAAGGTTCCATTCATCAATTTTATCCTCTCCAGATTAAATCTTTCTGGCTGTTTTTGGCAGTCTCTTTATACTATAGACTTGTTGTTGTTGTTTTGTTGTTGTTATTTGCCATCGAGTCGCTTGCAACTCATAGCGACTCTGTGTACAACAGCCCTAAACTCTGCTCTGTCCTGTGCCAATCGCACTGTCTCCGACACACCCATCCCGATTACCCCAGTTGTTCTGTTGTACATAGGGTTTTCAGAGGCCTGTTTTTTCAGAAGTGGATGGCCAGTCCTTTTTCCTAGTCTGTCTTAATCTGAATGTCAGATTTAGAGAAGTATCAGACAGACCACCATTTTATAGCTCAACTACAAACTTGATGCCAATTTGTCTCTGGTGAACTTTATGGTTTTAGGCTTTGCTCCAAGGTCTCTGGTCCACTTTGAACTGGTTTTTGTGTATGATGTGAGACGTGGATCTTCTTTCTGTTTTTTGCAGGTAGCAATTGTTGAAGAGATTGTCATTTCCCCATTTGATTGGTTTTGTTTATCAAATATCAGTTGACCATAGACAGATGGACTCATTTCTTGGTTCTCAATTCTGTTCTATTGGTCGATGTGCCTTGTCATTGTACCAGTACCATCATGTTTTGATTACTACCACTGTGTAGTATATTTTTAGGTCAGGAAGTGCTATGCCTCCCACTCCATTTTTGTGTTTCAGAAGTGCTTTGCTTATTTGAGGTCTCTTTCATCTCCAAATAAACTTGACAATTTCCCCTTCTAGCTCCTTGAAAAGAATTTGGTAACTGTATTGGATAATGCATATATTTGAATGATAGAGGTATTCACTGGACTACCTTGTAGACATACGGATATTATCCTGTCACTCACAATATTGTATTTCAAGACACATCTAGAAATGACTTTTTTAACTACGAAAGCAACCCCATTCTTCTAACCTTTTCATCTCCAGCATAATAGATAATAAGATCATCTGATTCAAAATGTCCTATGCCAGTCCATCTCTCCAATCCAATATCTAGTATGTCGATATTTATACATTCCATTTCTTCCTTAACAATATCCAACTTTCCCACATTCATACCTCTCACATTCCATGTTCTAACCACTAGTGTCTGCTTACAATTGTTCCTCCTCGTTACTATTTCCATACTTGAAAGTTCCACATCTATTGCCCTATCTGCTAGTCTACGTGTATTCTGTTCATAGGGTTTTCGGAGGCCTGCTATTTCGGAAGTGGATGGCCAATCCTTCTTCCTAGTCTGTCTTAATCTGAATGCTCAGATTTAGAAAAGTATCTGACAGACAAGCATGTTACAGAACAATGCAGATGAAATATCTTTCCCAATTGTAGAAATAGCCAGTAGTTTTAGTTTTATCCCTGCTCTTGACACAAGTGTCTTGACCCAAGAAAAGGTTATCTCAAGTGTGGAAATTATTGAACAATATCATTAATATCACATGCAAGCAAGATTTTGCTGAAGATTATCCAAAAACAACTAGAACAGCAAATCAACAGAGAACTATCAGAAGTGCAGGCTGGATTTAGACAGGGCTGTGGTATTAGGGATATTTTAGCTAACGTTAGATGGAGCTTGGCTGAAAGCAAGGAGTACCAGAAGAATGTCTATCTTTGTTTCATTGATTATGCAAAGGCATTTTACTGTGTGGATAATAACAAACTGTGGCTAATTCTGAGAAGAATGGAAATTCCAGAACACTTTATTTTACTAATGTGAAACCTATACTTGGACCAAGAGGCAGTCGTCATCACAGTGCAAGGAAACACTGCATGGTTCAAAAACGGGAAGGGTGTACACCAGGGCTATATCCTGTCTCCATAACTTTTCAACCTTTATGCAGAACAGGTTATTCAGGAGGCTGGGCTCTATAAGGAGAAATGTGCCATCAGGATTGGAGGAAGACTCACCAACAATCTGTCTTATGCAGATGACACACCCTTGCTTGCTGAAGCTGAAGAGGACATGAAGCAACTTGCTGTGGAAGGTCAGGGACTGTAGTCTTCAGTATGGATTGAGACTCAATATCAATAAAACAAAGATTCTCACAACTGGGCCTATTGGCAGCATTATAATGGATGGTGAAGAGATTGAGATTGTTCACAGTTTTGGTTTGCTTGGATCCACAGTCAACACTCTTGGCACCAGCAGCCAGGAAATTAAAAGATGTGTTGGGAAAGTCTGCAGTTAGAGACCTCTCTAAAGTGCTGAAGTGCAAAGATGTCAGTCTGGAGACTAAGGAGCATTTGATACATGCCATGGTCTTTGCAATCACTTGCTATGCATTGGAGAACTGGACAATGACTAGGGATGATAGAAGAATTGATGCCTTTGAGCTGTGATGTTGGAGAGAAGTATTGAATATACCATGGACTTCTAGGAAAATGAACAGCTTTGTCCTGGAGAGGGTGAAGCCAGGCTGCTCTGTCTGGCATACTTTGGACATGTTACAAGGAGGGACCAGTCCTTGAAGAGGGATGTCATGCTTGGGAGGGTGGAGGGACAGCATAGGAGAGGAAGATCCTCAATGAGATGGATTGATTCAGTAACTGGGGTAGTAATGGGGGCAGGCGTGTCAGAGATGATGAGATTGGCACAGAATAGGTCAGAGTTCAGGGCTGTTGTACATAGGATCGCAATGTTGCAGGCAAATTGATGACACATAACAACAACAACAACTATTGGAATTGCATTGAACATATAGATTATTTCTGGTAGGATTGTCATTTTCACAATATTAAATCTTCTTATCCATAAATGGGAACATTTTTCCATTTCTTTAGGTCTTTTATTGTGTCTTTCAGAAATGTTCTGTAGTTTTCTTTGTATGGGTCTTTTGTATCTCTAGCTAGGTTCAGTATCAGGTGTCTCAGTTTGCGGTTGGCTATTATAAATGGTATTTCTTTCTTGGTTTCCTTCTCTGAGTTCTCTTTGTCACTGTAGAGGAATCCCACTGATGTTTTGATATAGATCTTAAATCCTGCCATTCTACTAAATTAGTCTACTAGCTCTAACCATTTTGTGTTTCTTTGGGTTTTGCTGTTGTTGAGTTCTTGGGATTTTCTGCAATCACTATCATATTATCTGCAGTTAGTGATAGTTTAATCGTCTCTTTGGTGATCTGATGCCTTTTATGTTCTTCTTTTATAATATTTCCCTAGTAACAACTTCCAATAAAATACTGAATAGGAGTGATGACAGTGAACACCCTGGTCTGGTCTCTGTTTGCAAAGAAATAGCTTTTAATCTTTCTCCATTGAGAATGATATTGGCTCTTGGTTTTGCACATACACTTTTCACTATGTTGAGGAAATTCCCTTCTATTCCAATTTTGCTGAGTGTCTTTAACAGGAAGTGATGTTGGATTTGGCAAATGTTTTTTTCTGCATCAATTGCTAAGATCATATGACTTTTTTTTTTAATTTACTTTCTTAATATGGTGAAGTACGTTGATTATTTTCTTAGATTAAACCGTTCTTGCATCCTGTTAGGAATCCCACTTGGTCATGATGAATTTTTATTTAATGAGCTTTTGTATTTTATTGGCTGAGATTTTGTTAAGGATATTTGCATCTATATTCATGAGAGGTATTGGTCTGTAGTTTTCTTACTTGATAATACCTTTGCTTGTTTGGGGTATTAGGTTTATGCTTGCTTCATAGAATGACTCTGGAAGTGTTCCTTCTTTTTCTATTTTTAAAAATAATTTAAGTAGAATTAGTGATAGATTCTCTCTGAATGTTTGGTAGAATTCAGCTATGAAACCATCTGTTCCAGGACTTATGCGGAAGTATATTTATGACTTGTTCAATTGTGTGTGTGTGTGTGTGTGTGTGTGAGAGAGAGAGAGAGAGAGAGAGATATGAGTCTGTTTTAAGTATTCTATATCTGTCCTTGTCAATCTGGTTAGAGCATGAGTTTCAAGGAATTTTTCCATTTCCTTTAGGTTTTCTAATTTATTCGAGTATAGCTTTACATAGTATTCTGATATTATCAATTTAATTTCACCTGGTTCTATTGTCAAGTCACCTATATCAATTCTTAATCGAGTTTTCTGTGTCTTCTCTCCCCCACCCCTTTGTTAAGTTTACCAGTGGTTTGTCAATTTTATTGACCCTTTAAAAAAACCAGCTCCTGTTCTTATTGATGGTTTCAATTGTTTTTCTGTCTCATTGATTTCAGCACTTGGGTGGTTTTGTAAGCTTTACCCTCTTGCAGTTAATTTCTAGTTTTATGGTGTTGTGGTCTGAGAATATTTTGTATTCTTTCAATTCTTTTGAATTTGTTGAGGCTTATTCAGCTCTTGTTCTTTTTTCTATCTCATTGATTTCACCTCTTCAGTGGTTTTGTAAGCTTTACTCTCCTGTGGTTAATTTCTATTTTTATGACATTGTGATCCAAGAAGATTTTGTATTATTTCAATGTTTTTGGATTTTCTGAGTCTTATTTAGTGTCTTAACATGTGATCTATTCTGGAGAATGTACCATGTTCACTTGAAAAGAAAGTGAATTGAGTCTTAGTAGGGTACAGTACTCTGCATACATCCACAAGGTTAGTTCTGTAGTTTAGATCTTCTGCATCTTTGTTCAGTTTCTTTTGAGTTGATATATCTTTTGGTTATAGTGGTATGTCTCCTATTACTATTGTGGTGCTCTCTATTTCTTTCTTTAATTTTGTTAACCATTGCTTTATGTATTGTGCAGGTCTATCATTTGGTGCATAAATGTTGACCAAAGTTATATTTTCTTGATCTATTGTGCCTTCAATCAGCTTGTAATGTCCTTCCTTGTCTTTTATCGTGGTTTTCATTCTGAAGTCTATTTTATCAGAGATTAGTATTGCCAGTGCTGGTTTTTGGTTTGTTTATTTGTTTTTGTATAAATATACCATTTGCCTGATATATTTTTCCAGCTTTTGATTTTGAATCTATTTTCCTCTTCTTTTTTTGAGATGTGTCTCTTATAGGCAAGATATTGATGGCCTTTTTTAAAAAATCCATTCTGCTACTCTTTTTCTCTCGATTTGCACCATTAGTCCACTCAAATTATGTGTAATTATTGTCAGGCCAGGTATTACCATTGTAATTTTGTTGTGTTTTTTTCCCTGTTGTTCTGGTTACTATAGTCCATCCACTTTTCTTTGGCATCTCCATGTGAAGTAATTCACTTAAAATTTCTTGCAGTTTTGATCTTATTGTGACAAATTCCTTAAGTTCTGTCTTTTCTGCAAAGGATCTAATAATTTCTCCTTCATATTTTGATGAGGAGTTTGCTGGATATAGGATCCTTGGCTGGTAATTGTCCTCATTCAGCTTTATGTATGTGCCATCCCATTTTCATCTAGCTTGCATGCTTTCTGCTGAGAAATCAGAACTGAATCAAATTGTTTGCCCTTTGTAGGTGACTCTTTGTTTTTCTCATGCTGCTTTTAGAATTCTATCCTTATCTTTTTAATTTTGGAGAATTTGACTATCATATGTGTTGATGCTTTTCTTTTTGGGTCTGGTCTATTTGGTATTCACTATGCTTCTTGAATGTGGGTCTCCCTATTATTCAACACCTGGAAAATCTTCTTCTAGTACTTCTTCCATAATTTTCTCAGTTACTTTCCTTTCACTCCCATGTTCTCGAATTCCAATCATACATAGGTTGTTCCTTTTGATGTCGTCCCACATAATTCTAATGTTTTCTTCATTTTCTTTACGTCTAACCTTTGATTTTTCTAGTGTGTTTCCAGTGCAGCTCTTGTCTTCCAGCTCACTGACTCTCTGTTCTATCTCTTTATTTCTATTTTTTTTTCTTATCAGTGTATTGAACACTTCTGCTATTTTGGTCTTAATATTCTTGATTACATTTTCATACTTTTCTGTTATTTCCAGTACTGTGTTGTCTGTACCCTCTCTGTCTTGTGATGATATTTAAGTTCTTGTACCTCTTTATCTATACTATTAATTCTTTCTTGCATGTTTTGCATTTTTGCATTTTTTTCTGTAGCTGTTCAAGTTGCTCCTCATCAATATATTTCTTCTGAATTGTTGTCTCTGAAGTTATTTTCTCTCTTAATGCTCTCCATTGTTTCTTCCATCATTTTCATCTTCTTTTGTAGCTGCTAAAATAACTCCACATAAACATATTTCTTCTGGTTTTTTCTATTTGGAGTATTCATAGGATCTATTCTTTTAGGAGAAGACTTGTTTTGTTTTTTTATGATGACTGTGGCAGATTGCTGCCTTCTTGACATTATGTGAGTCTTTTCATAGTAGATGCTAGGGTGTTGTAACTATATAATGACCTAGAGTGTTGCAATCTTTTGTGTAAGATCTGTTTTATTCAAAGTACCTTAGTGGCAAACCAGGAAGTCTTTTCCCTTCCAGAAACCACATCTCGGCCTGCCTTGACCTGGTCTTGCCCATTCTGCTTGAGCTTAAAGAGTCCCTTGTAATGTGGCTAGACAGTAATGTTTTACCCAAAGTATCTGATATTGGTGATCCTGGCATTAGACAGTGGGGGCAGCAGTTGGGTAGTTTCCAAGTGGCAAGGAAGTCAGGTCTCTAGAGGGTGGAGGCAGTGATCTAGTGCTCCGGACTGGATTGTGTTCTAAAACTACAGCTCCTCAACCTGGCAGGCAGTATTCTGTTGTTGGCCAGGGTGTCAGTGTGTATGGGCTGGGCCACATCCTTTAGCAGATGCAGAGGAAGTGGTGGCTGGATAATGTTCCTGAGCCAGCCATGCCACACAGGCATTTGTGTCTTTCAGCAGAGGGAAGATATGGTCCCTCAACAAGCAGGTCTTCCAAGAGGTGCAGGTCTCACGAGAAGCCTCATCTTTTGATTTCTTGATTGCTGTTGCCATGGTTGTGGATCCAAGGAAAATGAGGTCATTGACAACTGCAATCTTTTGTCCATCTACCATGATGTTATCTACTATTCCAGTGCTGAGGATTTTTGTTATCTTGATGTTGAGATGAAACCTTTGTGGAAGACTGTAGTCATTTATTTTAATTTACAAGTACTTCAGATCTTCTTCACTTTTCGTAAGCAAGATTGTATCATCTCCATAATGCAAGTTATTAATGAGTCTTCTTCCAGTCCTGAAGCCACATTCTTCTTCATATAGTCCAATTTCTCAAGTGATTTGCTCAACGTACAGATTGAATATGTATGGGAAAAGTGTACAATCTGGATGTACATCTTTCCTGATTTTAAACCATGTTGTGTTCCTTTGTTGTGTTTGGGTAACTGCTTCTCCATCTATATATAGGTTTTGTTTGAGCAAAATTAAATATTCTGGGATTCTAATTCTTTTCAGTGTTAGCCATAATCATTATTAACCCTAAAATCAAATGCAAATGTCTCTGCATAGTTAATAAAGTGCAAATAAATATCCTTCTTGTACTCTTTGCTTTCAGCCAAGATCCATTTGACATCAGCAGTGATATTGCTTCTTCCATGGCCTCTTATGAATCTAGCTTGAATTATAAAGGAAAAAAAAAGAAAATTCAATAGAATTTGGATTATTGAAAAATATTATTAATATTATATGCAAATAAAATCTTGTCAACAATTATTTAAAAAGAACTCAAACCATTCATCCATGAAACTGCATGGGAACTGCTAGAAATTCCAGTTGGATTTAAAAGAGTCTGAGGAACGTTGAATTAGGCTATGTTTTTTTTTAATTTTGAAATAAGAGTAAACTATACTTCTTAAGACTGAAAAACTTTGTGCTTTGAGTGACATCATCAAGAAAACAAAAGGATAACCTGCAAAATTGGGGGGAGAGTACTGTAAACCCTTTCTCAGACAAGCATTTGTATTCTGAAAGTACAAGTAATTTATAGATCAATAATAAAAAGACCCCAAAATGGACAAAAGATTTAAATAGTGACTTCTCTGAAGAAGAGATAAAAAAGTATAATGGATAATAGGCACATTGAAAGATGTGCAACATCATCAGTTATATATTTCTTTTTCTTTAATCGCTGAGAATTCTCCTCTGACTCATAGTTGATCCATGTTGTAGTGGGAGAATACTGCTCACACTTCTCCTCTAGAACAGCAATGGACTTGAACTGCCAGAGAAGGGAGCCCTCTGGCTTGACAGCACTGCTCTCTGTGGATTGCTGTCGTTGTTGCTGATTGCCCGCAAGTCAAGCACGACTCACAGCGACCCTATGAACAAAAGGCTTGAAGCCCCTCTACAACTATCAGCATTTATCAAAGTTCATAGGGTTTAGAAGACATGCAATTTTGGAAATGGATGCAACTCCTGCTTAGCCCCAGGGAAGTGTCAATCAAGGTCACAATGTGATACTACTCAGCTATTGCCTCAAGTTCATTCCATCTCATTACCATTCTATGTATGTCAGGGTAGGATCATGCTCTCTAGGGTTTTTGGCAGCTGGTTGTCCCAATCTAGGTCACCAGGCCTTTTTCTGAGGCTACTCTGTGTGGATTCAAACTTCCAACCTTTTAACTAGTCCCCAGTAGTACTAGCAAGCAAGCAAGCAAGTGAACAAGAAACACAGACACTGACAGCAGAAGAACATGGAAAAGTTGATACTCTTAGATGCTGTCACATTTTTTCTAACTCACTGTGACCTATGTCACAACAGAAGAGAACACTGCTTGGTCCTGCCCTGTCCTCACAATCACTTCTGTGTGTAAACCCACTCTTACAGACCCTTGTCAATCCTTTCTCTTGAAAGTCTTGCTCTTTTTCAATGACTCCCCACTTAACTAACATGACTGCTTTCTTCAGAGTTTCATTCCTCCTGAAGATGTGCTCACAGCAAAATGGCCCCACTCTGTGGAAGACAGGTTGGCAGTTCCTCAAAGTGTCAGACACAGAGTTGCCACATTGTGTTTTTGTGGTTGTATACTGCTGAATGGGTTTATGCATACCCATACTTGACCCTCCAGTGGGTTTTCAAAGGCAGTAAATTGCATGGGAGGAGATTGTCTATCTTTTTCCTGCTGAGCAGCTGGTGGATTTAAACAGCATGACTTTGAGTTGTCAGCAACGCTTCTTACCACTAGTGTTCCAGAGTTACCATGTTGTTGATATTATTGTGTGCCATTGAGTCATAACCGGCCTATAGCTGACTCTACAGCAGGTCAACAACACACAAATCACATCGGAGGGGATTGCCCATCCTTTTCACACAGTGGTAGATTCAAACCACATGATTCTGATATTGCAGCACCTGGAGTTACCATGGGACCAAACAATTCCACTCCTAGTTTATAACCAAGAGGATTGAAAATGTATCTCCCCACAAATACTAGCACATAAATGCTTACAGCAGCAATCCCCATAATTGTTAGGTGCTGTTGAGTCAAGTGTGACTCCTAGCAACTCTATGAACAAAATATCTGATTCCTGTTCTGTCATGTGCCATTCTTATAACCCATGACATACTTGAACCCATTACAGCAGTCACTGTGGCAGTCCATCTGGTTGAGGGTCTTCTTCTTCTTCACTGACCCTCTTTCATCTTTCCAAGCATGATGCTTCTCTCCAAACAGGTCCAAACAATGTGAGATGAATTTTTATCGTCCTTCCTCCAATGAGTACTCTGGCTGTATTTTCTCCAAGACATATCTGTGCTCTCTTGGCAGTCTGTGAAATATTCAGTACTCTTCTTCAACAACCACCTGTATGTCCATCAACAAATGAACAGATAAAAGGTTGCACATCTAGGAAAAGTAATATTATTTGATCTTAAAAAAGAATAAAGTTCTAATAAGTTCTGCTGCTGCTGCTGTTGTTGTTGTTAGGTGCCATTGAGTTGAGTACCACTCATAGTGACCTTGTGCCATCCTCACACTTCCTGACACACAAGAGCCCACTACAGCAGTCACCATATCAATCCACCTGGTTGACAGTCTTCCTCTCCTTTATCAACCCTGTACCCTTCCCAACATTGGTTTCCTTTCCAAGGAATAGGCACCTCCCAGAAATATGTCCAAAGTATGAGAGGCAAAGCCCCATCATTCTTGCCTCCAGAGGGCACTCCGGCTGCACCAACTCCAAGACATATCTATTCATTCACTTGGCTATCCATGGGATGTTCAAGGCTCTACTCCAATACCACAACTCAAAGGCATCATTTTTTTTTTCTGTCATCCTTATACATTGTCCAGGTCTCAGGTGCATAGCTAGTAATTGGAAAGACAATGGCCTGAATCAAACACACCTTAGTCCTCAAACTGACATCATGACTCCTCAATAATTTGGAAAGGTCTCTAAATACAGATTTTTCCCAGTGCAATGTGTCTCTTTATGCTCATACCAATGGTTTTAATTGTGGATACAAGCAAGATGAAGCTATAGCCTGTTTCAATCTCCTCTCCATCCATCATGACACTGCCTATTGGTCCAGTGGTAAGAATCTTTGTTTTCTTGATATTGGGACACAAACCATACCGAAGGCTGCATCCCTTGATCTTCTGCAACAAGTGCTTCAAATCCTCCTCACTCAGCAAGTAAGGTCGTGTCATCTACATGGAATAACCTTGACTATAAGTCAAGTGTAAAAAGCTGGACACATAGTATCATCTGTTATGTGATTCTATATCCATGAAATGTACAGAATAAACAACTCTATAGAAAAGGAAAGTCGTTTAGCTATTGTCAGGGTCAGAGTCAACGGAGAGTAATTAAAGGTACCAGATTTCTTGAGGAGGGTTAGTAAGAATACTCTAAAATGACATCAGGCTGACAGTTATATGGCCTTGTAAATGTAACTAAATACCACTGCATGTTTCAGACGGGCGAATTTTCAAATATGTAAATTCTATCTCAATAAGCTTTCAAAAAACTTCATTGAATGATATTAATTACATTTATAGATCAGATTTCTACAACTGTTTTTAAAATAATGCAAGTGTCTCACCAAATGTTAATGTGTTTACAAGTTTAAAAAAATGCAAATAAACTTGAGACATGCTTGTTGGAAAGAAGGAAAAATGTATCTAGATTGAATCATGAAACATTTTATTATGGGCCAGGCACCATAGGCACTGTGAATATGAGGGAACTTTAGAAACTGCTAAGCATCTGAGAGCTAGACAATGATTAAGGATGACAGAAGAAGAATGAAAGTTTTTTAGTTGTATTGCTGGAGAAGAGTATTAAATGTACCACCAACTACCGAAAAGAACAAATGACTGCTCTGAAGAAGGTGAAACCAGGTTGCTCTTTGGAGGAAAAGAATTTGGAACTTTGTCTCCCATTCTTTGGGCATGTTGCCAGGAAGGGCCGGTTCTTGGAGAAGGAAATCATGTTTGGAAGGGTATAGGATCTGGGCAGGCTAGGAAGACACTGGATGAGATGGATTTACACAGTGACTATGGCAATTGGGTCAGGGTGAGGCTGGCTTAGGATAGGACAGGATTCAGTATTATGGTTGATAGAGTCTCTGTGAGTTGTAGTCAGCTCAATGACACATAACAACAACTATACTGACACTGTGGGTATAGGGGGACTTCACTGTGTACCATGCACTACACACCATGGACACTGTGAGTATGAAGGGACTTTCTCATGTTACATGCACCTTTGCCTAGCACCAGGCTAAGTGAGTAGAAGGTTGTCTAGACAGCAGCAGACACCGGTATGTGGGAAAACTCCTGGAACCTGGGGATGCTATGAGAACAATTACAATCCCATCTTCCACACTGTCCTTCTGTCTTGGCTTGTGCAACTGCTGGGCCTGTCCAGGCGTGCACCTCACCGCTTTCTTACTGAATGCTCCTGCGTTAGGACATAGGTTCTAGTCGTGTGCTTCCACTCAGCCTCACCTCTTTTCTTGGTCTCAAGTGTGGACTCTGTGCATCTAACTGGCATATGTCTCCCTTCAGAAAATCTAATGATGTTCACAAAAACCCAGATTACTGAGCAGATGGCCCAGGAAGCAGAAATCTATCATTTTTCAAATTTCTTCTTTTGAAAAAAAAAAAAATCTAAAAAACAGTCTCCAAAATTCAATTGAACTTTACTACATTCCAAATATTATTCAATTTTCCAAAGTTGAGGGTGTGTGGTTTCCATAAGGGCACTCACTCAGCTTTGAAGCCGGCACACTTGTGCTTTCTGACAAGAGAAGACGCGTTTTGTCCATGTCCCCTCTGTCTGAGCTCACAGTAACCCCAACATGTGGTTGGCCACATGTACCTTCTTGCTAGAACATTTGCAGCAGCCCCTAGCTGAGCCCCGCATGGTGTGTCCCACACTGCGACCAGAGTGATCCTCTGAACCCATTGCAGCCAGAGCCTCTATGGCCCACGGTGTCCGGGGCCTCAGAGGCGACACACAGCCAGTAGACCCACCTGCCGGCTCAGCTCTTAGCTCATTGCATTTCAGCACATGATCTCAGGAAAGTTGCTGAACTTTTCTGTGTCAACTTCCCCACCCAAGAGACAAGCATGAGAACACTAGTCATAGGATCAAAGTTTCTCTGGGACTGGAGCTGATTAGTGGTCCTTGTTTTCAGGATCTCTGGTGTGATTTATTGCTAATGAAAGATCTGCAGTTCAAGTTCACCAGCTGCCCCACAGAAGGATAGGCGATCTCTTCCTGTTGGATTTAAAGCCTCGGAACCCCAGTGAGGACAGCCTTGAGCCGGACTCCACTTGACGGCAGTGGGTAGAGGCTTTCAGGATGAAGCCTGAGTGTACTTCTCTAGCATCGGACATCTGCAAAGCACATTCACCAACACATGGACCTCTCCAGTCCCTGGTCACCTTGACAGTGGACAGTCAGTGTGGAAAAACCAGGCCAGGCAGCCCACTGGAACAGACCTGTCCCTGCCTGTAGCCTGGGGCCTGTAGCCTGGGGTGCAACCGTTTCATGTGCATGTGGTCTGTGGGCACCAGGGAAGTGAAACTCCACACAAACCAAAAATGAAAAGTGAGTGACAAGACACAGTTGCACAGAAGCAGCGAGAGACCTATAGGAGAGACATGGGGGCAGT
Organism: Elephantulus edwardii; assembly: GCF_000299155.1. Taxonomy (NCBI): domain Eukaryota; kingdom Metazoa; phylum Chordata; class Mammalia; order Macroscelidea; family Macroscelididae; genus Elephantulus; species Elephantulus edwardii. The sequence goes on from NW_006400159.1 coordinate 339,572, forward strand.
TGCAGCTCCCAGCTCTAGAAAGAACACAGCTGCCTAGTGGACACCTCTCCAGAAGCAAAGCCTCTCAGAAAGCCCCACACCTGCTCGTTAGGAGGGGCGCAGATTGGACTCAAGGGGTGGTGTGCCCAAGGGGCTGGCTTGGCGACAGGCCTCCTTGCAGTTGAAAGGTTCTTTTGGTTTTGATGGAACCTGAGGTTAGAGGGGAAACTTAAAATTATTGGTTGAATTGGAGTATTTGAGAATGAAAAAATATACTGATAATTGGTTCCCTGAAACTGAAATAGAAACACAATAATTAGCATTCTGATGTTTCTGAGAGCAATTGAAGATGGCAACGGCCTCATTGTCAATTTTAAATTAAAACCTGAGTGCTGGGGACAAGCATAATGTGGATCAAAAAGGCCTGCTTCACACACACCCTAGAGAGCACCAAAACAAACACTCAAAACATCCCCAAGCCAGTCCCAGGAGTTTCTGGGGAGCAGTGGGAACCCAAGTCCATCTCTGGGGGCCACAGATGCAGCTTCTCCAAGTTCGAGGGGATGCCTCTGCAGCAGCACAGAGCAAACCCATGGCACCAGCCGGACCTCAGCTGTGAGGTCAGCCGAAGGGGTCTCCCTGCAGTACAAAGTCTTTGCAAGTGGTGACAGTTGCAATCAGAGTCCAGCTGCTTTCCACTGCTGTCCTCAGCATCTTAGGCACTGCATTCCCCAACTCCGGTAGTCACCTCTCACACCCTCTCCTCCTACTCAACCACCCACCCTTTCTGCCTCCCTCCTCTCTACTCACTCCTCCCTACCCACTATCCTCTCTGCCTCCTCTTTCCCTTCCCTATGTCCACACTTCTCTCCAGTTGCCTGCCGCCTTCTCCCTCGCCAGGTCTCCCCCTCCAGAGGCCCACTCATAGCCTGCTGTCCCTCTCCCGACTTGACTTTGCCTGCTGTGGTTAAACATTAACAGAACAGGATGGCACCCTGATATGTTCAGAAGCAGAAGTCCTGCAGCAAACCCCTCAGTGCTCCAGACAGCCTTCCCGCCCCAGATGCAGGAGAGGAGGCTGGAAAGTGGTGCTCAAGGGAGAGAGCAGGAGTGTCCCTGTCCTTTGACGCTCCAGGCAACTGAGATGGGCCTGGCCTCATACCCTGGACCTCTGTGCACTGGAATGAGGCCCCTTGTCTGGCCTCAGTGGGCAGCCTGGGGTCTGGATGTGTGGTTAGACCTTTGGGCCGCCTCACTACACAGGGGGATGTATTCTGAACATCATAGTAAGGGTCACTGACTGGTAAGGGGTGACAAGTAATTAATCTTGATGCCCAATCGTTTATTAACTCTCTGACCTACAGGGCAGACCCACCAAGAGTCTGGGGTGGGGGGCAACCCAGAGCCCATTCTCAGCTAATCACCCAGGCCTGTGAGATAATTAGCACAGACAAAGCTTTAAGGGTGGAGCCCTTGAGCAGACGGGCTGGGAGCTGACACCCAGGCAGCAAAGGCGGCAGACCTGCTCTGGCTGAGCCTGGGGACCTGCAGGCCCAGAACATCTGCCCACTCAGAGCTGGTGGGGTTTAATTGGGGATGTCTGTGATGCTGTTAACAGGCTTCAATTAGATGTAATTCTATTTCAACGAATTTGGCAAAAATTTATTGAGTGCCCACTCCAAAAAGGTCCTGGGAAGCTGGGCTGCTGTCTTGCAAGGCACGAACTCATGAATCTGACAGCCAGTCCAAGGGTTGAGAGCATAGGACTGATTATCAGTCATCCAAACAGTCCGAGTCAATTTAGGATAATGGCAAACAGTCAGTAAGCAAGCAGATGTGGACAGATAAGCCCAGGCAAGAAATGCAGTTCCAAAGCTCACATACCTGCGCTCAATTTTCAGGATAACCAACAGGATCGTCAAGCTGATTCCTCTCTTCTGCCACACCAGTGGGCATGCAGTGATGATTCAGCCACTTGAGCTGGGCACCAAGCCCTACTAAGAGAGCTGGACACCAGTGGAGAGGAAATGGGGCCTAGTGGATGGTCCTCGAGCGGGCCTGAGAGAGAAAAAGACCAAGAGTGGGCTTGGTGGGGGCACATTGTCCCCTTATTGTGCTGTTGTTTTAACCTCATTCTTTACAAAATTGACCAAAGAAAAACATGTTTTCCTAGTCATGCAAGTTTTTTCACTGATGGGTTATCTGAAGTATGCAATGTGTTTCCTCAGTTCAGAACCTCAGGACACCACCAGCCACCCTGTTGTGTCTGCCCTGTCGCTGTGTCTACTCAGGAGGAATGGCCAGTCCAGGACAGCCAGAGAAAAAAGCAAGGACAAGGGCAGATCCTTGTTTAGGAAGCATACTTGATTGCTTTCTTCATAGACCTCTGTCTGTACAGCTGAGGTCTCTCACAGGAACCCCAGAACTGGGAGATGGGGTGGGTGAGAATTCTCACAGCAACCTCAAAGCCAGGGGCTGGGACAGGTAAAAATCTCACTGTGAACCTGAAGCACGGGTCAGGAGCCCATGTGTCTGTCTGCCTGACACTGGCCTCTAAAGAACCCTTCCTAGTGTCCTGCATCTGGATTTGTGCACAAGGTGAAGAGAAGTAATGAGTTCAATAAAATCCTCGTTGATCTATCTCAAAGAATTCTGAACAGTTCTAGAAAGGAAGATTTATGTGGAAAGATCAAACCCTACATTTCACTCAAGTGTGTCCTCAGAGGATAAGCACAACTATGTAGAGGTGGCCATTGGGTCCCCTATCTTGGTCTTGGGCTTATTGAGGTCTCTTCGACAGTGATGATCTCTACTAGGCTTGGTGAGAATGCTCATGTTAACCTTATGTTGTAAGTGACAGAAATGAGGCTGGCGACGGCATGACAGAATTTCATACAATGAATGATTTATTCACTGAACTGCTTCAAAACAAAACATGGACAAAGACTATAAACATGAATCTCACTTGATGGACTCCACAGGATTTGACTATAACGATGGAAAGAGACAGAAAGCTCACTATCAGCAGTCAAAACAAGGACAGATTCTCAGTACATGACAGCACACTGAGCGTGTGCTCATATGAAAGTTTAAAGTGAAGTTGAAGAAAATGAAAACAAGTCCATAACAGTGAAATAATACCCTGTGTTTATTGTAAATGAATTTTAAAATCATCTCAGGAATAGAACTGAATAGAAGCGATGACAATGGGCATCCTTGTCTGGTCCCTGTTTGCAGAGAAAATGCTTTTAATATTTCTCCATTGAGAATGATATTGTCTTGGTTTTGCATATATACTTTCCACTGTGTTGAGGAAATTCCCTTCTATTCCAATTTTGCTGAGTGTCTTAATCAGTCAGGGGTGTCGGATTTTGTCAAATGCCTTTTCTGCACCAATTGTTAAGATCATATGGTTCTTGTAATTTACTTTGTTAATATGATTAATTATGTTGATAGGTTTTCTTATGTTGAATCGTCCTTGCGTGCCTGTTATGAATCCCACTTGGCCATGGTATGTTATTTTATTCAGGTGCTTTTGGATTCTATTGGCTAGGCTTTTGTTAAGGATATTTGTATCTATACTCTTGAGAGATATTGGTCTATAGTTGGTATTAGGGTTATGCTTGCTTTACAGAATGACTCTGGGAGTGTTTCTCCTTTTTCTATTTTTTTAAATAGTTTAAGAATTGGTGATAGATCCTTCTGAACGTTTGATAGAATTCAACTGTGATGCCATCTTTTCCAGGACTTTTCTTATGGGTAAATCTTTTTATGACCTATTCAGTTTCTTCTTTTGTGATGGGTATGTGCAAGTGTTCTATATCTATCTTTGTCAGTCTGGATAGGGCATGAGTTTCAAAGAATTTGTCCATTTCCACTATGTTTCAAATTTATCATAGTATAGCTTTTTGTAGTATTCTGTTATTGTTTTTGTTGTTGTTGTTGTTTATTGCTGTCAAGTTGAGCACGACTCATAGCGACCCTATGAACAAAAGACCTGAAGCCTTTCTATAACTATCATCATTTATCGAAGTTCATAGAGTTTCCAGAGGCATGTTGTTTAGGAAGTGGATAGACCTGTCAGTTTCATCTGGTTCTGTTATGATGTCACCTCTATCATTTCTTAATCAAGTTACCTGTGTCTTCTCTTTTTATTTTTTCTTTTAAGTTTATCAGTGGTTTGTCAATTCTATTGACCCTTTCCAAAAACCAGCTCCTGGTCTTACTGATAGTGTCAATTGTTTTTCTATTTTCTATCTCATTGATTTCAGCTCTTGTCCTGATAATTTCTTCTCTTCTAGAAGCTGTAGGTTTAGATTGTTGTTCTTTGTCTATTTGATGAAAATGTTGAGATAGGTCATTAATTTTTTTCTTCTTCGTTTTTTATGTGTGTGCCTGTTGCTATGAACTGCCCACTGCCTTAGGGTATATCCCAGAGGCTTTGTTTGGTATGTTGTAGTTTCCTTTTCATTTGTTTCAAGGAACTCTTTAATTTCATTCTTTATTTCTTTTATAACCCAATCATGTTCTGGGAGTTATTTGGCTTCCACATGGATGGTTTTGTAAGCTTTACTGTGCTATGGTTAATTTCTAGTTCTATGGCATTGTGATCTGAGAAGATAACTTTGTATTATTTCAATGTTTTTTAATTGGTTGAGGCTTGCTTTGTGTCCTCATATGTGTTCGATTCTGGAGAACATCCCATGTGCACTTGAAAAGAAAGTGAATTGTGTTGTAGTTGGGTGCAGTTCCCTGAACACATCCACCAGGTCAAGTTGGCTGATTGTATAATTTAGGTCTTCTGCATCTTTGTTGAGTTTCTTTTGTGCTGACCTATCCTTTGGTAATGGTGGTGTGGTGAAATCTCCAGATTGATGATGGGAAAGTCTGCTGTTAGGGACCTCTCCAAAGTGCTGAAGAGCAGTGGTGTCTCTCTGGAGACTAAGGTGCGTCTGATACAGGCCATAGTCTT
>NW_006400159.1:344774-372950 GCF_000299155.1 Elephantulus edwardii
GGATTGATTCAGTGACTGGGATAATTGGGATGGAAGTGTCAGAGACAGTGCGATTGGCACAGGACAGAGCGGAGTTTAGGGCTGTTGTACATAGGGTCGCTATGAGTCACAGGCGAATCGACGGCACATAACAACAGCCACAACATGATTAAACTATCACTATATCCAGATAGTATGATACTGTACACAGAAAACCCCAAAGACTCAACAACAACAACAACAAAACTGTTAGAGCTAGTAGGCCAATTTAGTACAGTGGAAGGATATAAGATCAACATCCACAAATCAGAGGGATTCCTCTACACTAATAAAGAGAACTTAGGTAAGGAAACCAAGAAAGCAATAACATTTACAACAGCCAACAACAAACTGAGATATTTGGGTGTGAACCTAACTAGAGGCACAAAACAAGGAAAACGACAGACATTTCTGAAAGACACAATAAAAGACCTAACTAAATGTAAAAATGGGCCCTGTTCATGGATCTTGTTGCTGTTGTTGATTGTCTTTGAGTCAAGTATTATTCGTAGCAGCCCTATGAACAAAAGGCCTGAAGCCTCCCTAAACTTTGACATTAATCAAAGTTCATAGAGTTTCCAGAATGTTCATGGATAGGAAGTATTGTGAAAATGACAATCCTACTAAAAGCAATTTATATTCAAAGCAATCTCAATATAGATACCAAATTAATTTTTTAAGGAAATTGACAGGGAAATTGTCAAGTTTATTTGGAGGAGGCAAGAGACCCCGAATAAGCAAAACACGTCTGAGAAACAAAATTGAAGTGGAAGGCATAGCACTCCCTGACCTCAAAATCTACTACATAGAGGTAGCAACCAAAACAGCTGGTACAATGACAGGCACATAGACCAATGGAACAGAATTGCGAACCCATAAATAGACTCAGCTGTCTATGGCCAACTAATATTTGAAAAGAAAATAAAACATATCAAATGGGGAAATGACAACCTCTTCAACAAATGGTGCTGGCAAAACTGGACTGCTACCTACAGAAAGTTGAAACAGGATACACATCTCACACCATACACAAAAATCGCCTCAAGGTGGATCAGAGACTTGGGAGCGAAGCTCAAAACCATAAAGTTCATAATAGAAAAACTGGGATCAAGCTTAGAAGGCTTAACCTATGGTATAAAGAGACTGCCAAATACAGCCAGAAATGCACAATCTGAAGAGGATAAAATTGATGCATGGGACCTAAATCCCTGTGTGCACCAAAAACTTTCCCCAACAGAGTGAAAGGTAAACCTACTCAGTGGGAACAAACATTTGATAATACCAACTCAGATAAAAGTCTCATAACGAATGTTTATAGAATACTCTTAGGCATCCACAAGAAAAAGACTGATAACCTAATTATAAAATGGGTGAAAGACAAGGAAAGAATTTTCACAGAGGAGGATATTTGAATTGTCAATAGACACATGAAGAAATCCTCAAAATGACTGGCAATAAGAGAGATGTAAACCCAAACCACAATGAGATATCATCTCACTCTAGTAGTAGTATCAAAGTTTAACAGGACAATCCCAGAGGTGCAAGGTTCTAATCCACCAGATGCTCTGCTGGAGTAGGAGCGTCAATCTCCTCCAGTACCAGTCAGATCTGATTTGATGGTACACACACAAAAAATAATAATAATTAAAACATCCCAAAGTTTAACAAGAAAGCAAGTAATTAATGTTGGAGAGGATGTGGTGAGATAGGAACTCTTTTTCATTGTTGGTGAGATTGTATGACACAACCACTCTACAAGACATTTTGGCACTTCCTCAAAAAGCTGAACATACGTGGTTCAAATGCACCAGATGCTCTGCCGGAGAAGGAGGGGCCATCTCTTCCTGTACCAGTCAGATCCAGTTTGACGGTACACACACAGAGAAAATAATAAAATAATTTTTTTAAAAAAATGTTGAACATAGAAATTCCATACGACCCAGTTATTCTATTGCTTGGAATATAACCCAAGAAAACGAGAACTGAGGCTCAAATGGAAACTTGTACACTAATGTTCATAGCAGCATTATTCACCTTCCAAGAACATGGAAACAGCCCAGATGTATAACCACAAACGAAGGGATTGAGAAGTTGTGATACATCCATACAATGGAATACTATGCAACATGCAGGAGCAATCATTTTGTAAATCACTATGTAACTTGGGAGAGACTGGAGTGCATTATGCTGAGTGAATTAACTCAGTCCCCAAGAATAAATACTGTATAAAACCATTATTGTAGAATGAGTATGAGGATCCAAGGTGGGGGAAGGTGGAAACACAGGTATGATGATGGGTGGCAGTGGGATGTTATTCATAAGTTTGCACAATTTGATGGGGGAGGGTGAAGGAAATGGGAAGGATCTTTTGTGAAAAACAATGTATTCAAACTTTGTAAATAAATCAGTATAGAATTAAAAAAGAATAGAATTGACTGAACACCAATGCAGCAATGTTGGGGGTCGATAGACAAGCTGTGGGATAACAGCAATGACCTCACCCTATTAGGAAAGCAAAAAGATTGTTAGAAAGGAGAGGAGGTGGAGAAAGATCAAAATGTATCTCAGAACAGACTCTGAAACTTGCACTAGAACCAAAACAAGGAGAAAGAATGCTGAGGAAGAGTGCTGAAAAGACTTCACAAGGTAACTCCAGAAGGCAATGGAAGTATTATGAAAAATTTGCAAGGAGTTAGAAAACCAAAAGAAAACAATATATTGGGAATTTTTCAAGCTAAAAACCCTGAAATCTCAAGTTGGAACATTGAAGGAGTCTATGGACAACACCTTGAGTTATACAGAAAGCATAATCTTTCAAAAGAAGATGGAAGGAATCATTGAAACATTTCAGAATTAGCATATGAATGAGAACCAATGGTAACATAAGAAAAAAAATTCAAGCTCCACTGAAGGCATTGGAAAAAAATAAGGTCCCAGAAATTGACAAAATACCAAGTAACATATTTAAATGAACAGATACTACTTGACATATTTTGACAAGCAGATGTAGCCATCCTCACCAGTCTATGCCAAGAAATTTGGAACAACCTGGTCAACTGAATGGAAGAGATCCATGTTTGTTTCCATTCCCAAAAAGTTTATCCAACAGAGTTTATAAATGATGGCACAATATCATTTATAGTACTTGCAAATAAAATATTGTTGTTGTTGTTGTTAAGTGCCGTCGAGTCGCAGGTGACTCATGGCGACCCTATGAAGGAGAGTCCTCAATTCTTGGGTGTCTTTCATCATTTCTCCAGGTTTATAGGGTTTCCAGAGGCAAGCTATTATGGAGTGGATGCCACTTCTCCTTCCAAGCTTGTTTTAATCGGGGAGCTCCACCCCACTCTCTGTCCACATTGGGTAGCCAACCATTAATGCATTTGACACATCAGTGTCACAGTGTTCAGCCTCACAGCAACCAAAAGTGACCGCGGTACGGCAACTTGTACACCAGGGCTATATGACCTAGAGGAATGTCTGAACAAAAGCAATGAAAGACAGGTCCAAGGACTGTGAATTAAAAGTCATCCACCTTTGGCTTGGTAGCATCACTTTCTGTCCACTGGGCCAGCTGATCTCTCTCTCTATGTTGATATTATTGTTGTTAAGTGCCGTCAAGTCACAGGTGACTCATAGTGACCCTATGAAGGAGAGTTAAAAATGGCTGGAGTAGTACATTGACAGTGAACTTCCAGAAATTTAAACTAGATGTAGAAGAGCCCATGGTATAAAGGATATCACTGCTGACATAAGATGGATCTTGGCTGAATGAACAGAATATCAGAAAGATGTTTACATGTGTGTTGTTGTATATGCAGAGACATTCGAATGTGTGGATCTTAAAAAATTATGACTAAGATTGAGAAAAACAGAAATTCCAGAAGAATCATTTATGATAATGAGAAACTTATACATAGAATAGGAAGTAGTTATTTGAACAGAACAAAGGAGCACTGCAAGATTTACAGTAAGGAAGAGTGTGTGTCATGATTGTTCCCTTTCTGAATACATATTCGATATATATACTCAGCATACACTCTTAAAATCATTCAAGAAGCTGGACTATATTAAGAAGAACATGGCATCAAGATTGAAGGACATAGCTTTGCTTGCTGAAAGTGAAGATGACTTGAAGCATTTGCTGCAGAAAATCAAAGATTACATCTTAACAACAAGGAAACCAAAATATTCACTACTGGACCAATACACAATAACCAATAGCAACCCTAAGAACAATCTGAACCTTGTCCTATCCTGTGCCACCCCTACACCTTTAAACACATTAGCGCCCATAGCAGCAGTCACTGTGTCAATCTATTCAAAGTCTTTCTTTCATTCACCAACCCTCGACCTTTTCAAGTATCATGTCCCTCTCCAAGGAATAGTCCTTCCTAGTACCATGCCTAAAGTATGTGAAGCAAAGCTTCATCATCCTTGCCTCCAAAGAACACTCTGACTATACTCTCTCCAAGACGTATTTGTTTGTTCTTCTGGCCTCCCACAGAATATTTGGTACTCTTCTCCAACATTACAGCTCTAAGGCATCAAAATTCTTCTTCTGACATTTTTATTCATTGTCCAGCTCTCAGATGGATAGCAAATGATCAGAAAGATCATGACCTGAATCTGACACACCTTAGTCCCCAAACTGACATCCTAACTCCTCGATAACTTGAAGAGGTTCCTAGGTGCAGACATTCCCAGTGCAATATGTCTCCTGATTTCCTGACTGCTAGTATCAAGGGTGTAAATTATGAGTGCAAGTAAGATGAAGTTGTTGACAGTTTCAAACTCCTCTCCATCCATCATGGTGTTGCCTATCTGTGCAGTGGTAGGAATCTTTGTTTTCTTGACATTAAGATGTAATTAATATTGCACTGTTGCAATAACTGTTGAAGCCCATAACATCTTTCAGTACTTTGGAGAGGTCTCTGACAGCAGACTTTTCCAGCACAATATATCTTCTGGTGCTAAGAATGTTGATTGTGGAGCCAAGCAAACTAAAACTGTGGAAAGTCTCAATCTCTTCACCATCCATCATAATGCTGCCATTTTGCTCAGTAGTGAGAATCTTTGTTTTCTTGATCTTGAACTTCAATCCATATTGAAGGCTACAGTCCTTGACCTTCTGTAGCAAGTGTTTGAGGTCCTCTTCAGTATCAGCAAGTAGGGTTGTGTCATCTGCATAACACATATTGTTGATAAGTCTTCCTCCAATCATGTCACATTTCTCTGCATAGAGCCTAGCCCCCTGGATAATCTGTTCCACATATAGATTGAAAAGGTATGGAGATAGGACACATCCCTGGCATACACCCTTCACAATTTTGCTCTGTTCTGACGACTGTCTCCTGGTCCAAGTACAGGTTTTGTATTAGCACAATCAAGTTTTCTGGGATTCCCATTCTTCTCAGAGTTAGCCACAGATTTTTGTGGTCCACACAGTCAAATGCCTTTGCATAATAAATGAAACACAGATAGACATTCCTCTGGTACTCCCTGTTTCAGCCAAGGTCCGTCTGACATTGGCTACAATATTCCTAGTACCCCTTCTAAACCCAGCCTGCACTTCTGGAAGTTCTCTGTTGATGTGCTTTTCCAGTTGTTTTTGGATAATCTTCAGCAGAATCTTGCTTGTACGTGATATCAATGATACTGTTTGATAATTTTCACACTGTCAGATCACCTTTCTTTGGAATGGAAACAAATATAGATCTCTTTCAGTCAGTTGGTCACGTGGTTTTCCTCTAGATTTCTTGGCACAATTTTGTGAGCACTTCTCCAAAGTACTGAAAATCAACAATGTTAGTCTGGAGACTAAGGTGCGCCTGATATGGGCCATGGTCCTTGCAATCACTTGCTATGCGTCAAGGAGCTGGACAATGACTAGGAATGATAGAAGGAGAATTGATACCTTTGAGCTTTGGTGTTGGAGAAGACTATTGAATATACTATGGAGTGCTAAGAGAATGAATGTGTTCATCATAGAGAACGTTAAACCAGGCTGCTCCTTGGAGGCAAGGATTCTGAAGCCTCATCTGACATACTTTGGACATGTTGCAGGGAGGACCAATCCTTGGAGAGGGACTTCAAGCTTAGAAGGGTGGAGGGACAGTGTAGGAGAGGAAGACTCTTGATGAAATGGATTGATTCAGTCACTGTGGTAATGAGAGTAGGTGTGCCAGAGATAATAAGATTGGCACAGGATAGATCAGGGTTTAAGGCTGCTGTACATAGGATCGCTATGAGTCACAGGTGACTTGATGGCACATAACAACAGCAGCAGCAGCAGCAGCAGCATCTTTCCATATTGTGACTCAAGGCTTAAACCTTTTTTTCTGTTCCCTTTTTACTCTGCAATTTCAGCTCTCTGCACATTCCATTATAATAATTTGCTTTTTTTTTCTGAGCTGCCCTTTGAAACCTTCTATTTAGCTTTTTTGCTTTGACATGGTTTCCCTTTTGTTTCATCTTCTTGATTCTTTAGTGCAGTCTTCAGTCTTTTTATACTTCCATTTTGGTTTTTACTTTCTCCTCTGTCTTTATTATGACATTTGTCATTTTCTCTCCCATCATTGGTGATATCCTTGATGTCATCCCACAGTTCATCTGGTCTTCAATCACCATACTGGAAATAACAGAAAATCATGAAAATGTAATCCAGAATATTAAGACCAAAATGGCAGAAGTGTCCAATACACTGTTGTAGTTGTTGTTGTTAAGTTCTGTGGAGTTGCCTGTGATTCAAAGCAGCCCTGAAGCCTGTAATGTCCTGAGCCAGTCTCACTGACTCTGACACACCTCCCTCCCTTACCCCAGTTACTGTATCACTCCATCATCTGGGGTCTTCCTCTCCTGTGCTGGTGTCACTCCACTCTTCCAAGCATAATGTCCTTTTCCAAGGACAGGTCCCTCCTGGCCGTGTGCCAAATTACATGAGATAGAGCTTCAAAATCCTAACTTTCAAGGAGAAACTTGTTTTCACCCTTTCCAGGACAGTGTTATTTGTTTCCTTAGCAGTCTATGGTATGTTCAACACTCCTCTTCACCACTGCAACCCAAGGAATTAAATTATTTTGTCATCCTTAGTCATTGTCAAGCTCTCTGATGCATAGCAAGTAATTGTGAAGGTTATGGCCTGGATCAGGTGGACCTTAGTCTCTAATCTGACATTGTTGCTTCTCAGGACTCTGGAGAGGTATTGTCATTGTACTAGTAACATGCTATTTTGGTTATTACAGCTGTGAAGAGTCATCAACAACCTGCGTTATGCAGATGACACAACCCTGCTTGCTGAAACTTAGGAGGACCTTAAGCGCTTGCTGCAGAAGAGGACTGCAGCCTCCTATATGGATTGAAGCTCAAAGATTCTCACCACTGGGCCAATTGGCAGCATCAGCATAGATGGTGAAGAGATTGAGATAGTTAGCAGTTTTAGTTTGCTTGGCTCCACAATCAACACTCTTGGTAACAGCAGCTAGGAAATCAAGAGACGAATTGCATTGGGAAAGTCGGCTGTGAGGGACCTCTCAAGAGTACTGAAGAGCAATGATGTCAGGCTAGAGACTAAGGTGCGCCTGATCCGGGCTATAGTCTTCGCAATTACATGCTATGCATCAGAGAGTTGGACAGTGAATAGGGTTGAAAGAAAGAGAATTGATGCCTTTGAGCTTTGGTGCTGGAGAAGAGTGTTGAATATACCATGGACTGCTAGGAGAACAAACAGGCTTGTCCTGGAGAAGGTGAAGCCGGAATGCTCCTTGGAGTCAAGGATTCTGAAGCTTTGTCTGACATACTTTGGGCATGTTGCAGGATGAAATGGTCCTTGGAGAGGGACCTCATGTTTGAAAGAGTGGAGGGGTGGCGAAAGAGAGGAAGGAGGAAGACCTTCAATGATATGGATTGATTCTGTGACTGGAGCGGTGGGAACAAGTGCGTTTGAGATGGCTAGGTTGGTATAGGATAGAGCTGCGTTTAGAGCTTTTTTACATAGGGTCGCTATGAGTCGCAAACGACTTGATGGCACAAAACAACAACGAGTAGATTTTGAGATCTAGGAGGGCTATTCCTCACACTTTATTCTTGTCTTTTGGAAGTGCTTCACTTATTCAGGGTCTCTTTCCTTTCCATATAAACTTGTCTATTGCCGTTTCTATCTCTTTGAAAAATGAATTTGGTATCTGTATTGGGGTCACAGTGAACAGGTAGATTGTTTTTGGTAGATCGTCATTTTCACACTATTGAGTTCTTTTGTCCATAAACAGGGAACATTTCTCTGTTTATTTAGGTTTCTTATTGTTTATCACAGTAGTGTTTTGTAGTTTTCTTTATAAAGGTGCTTTTTTCCTCAGTTAGGTTTGCCCCCAAGTATCTCTATTGTGGTTGACTGTTGTAAATGATAATACTTTCTTAGTTTCCTTTTCTGTGTCTCTTCTGTTACTGTAGAGGAATCCCACTAATTTTTGTATATTTATCTGGTTCTAAGAGGTTTCTTGTTGAGTCCTTGGAATTGTCTGTGTATACAGTCATATCATTTGCATATAGCAATAGTTTTACCACCTCTTTACCATTTTGGATGTCTCTTATTTCCTTCTCTTCTTGTGTCGCCCTAGAAAGTACATCTCATACAATATTGAATAGAAGTGGTGACGGTGGGCATCCTTGCCTGGTTCCTATTCACAAGGGGAATGCTTTTAAGTCTTTCTTCATTGAGAATGATGTTAGATCTTGGTTTTGCTTAAATACTTTTAACTATGTTGAGGAATCTCCTTTCTATTACAAATTCACTGAGTGTTTTAATTAAGAAAAGATATTGTATTTTGTGGAAGGCCTTTTCAGCATCAATTGGAAGTATCATGTGGTTTTTGTTCTTTTCTTTGTTAATGTGATTAATTATATTGATGATTTTTCTTCTATTGAACTATCCTTGCATACCTGTTATGAATCCCACTTGGTCATGGTGATTTATTTATTTATTTTTAATGTGCTGTTGTAGTCTATTCCTGTTCTGCCAGGAATTTGTTAAGGATTTTTGCCTCTATATTTATGAGATATATTGGTCTGTAGTTTTCTTTTTTGGTAATCTCTTTGTCTGATTTTGGTATTAGGGTTATGCTTACTTCATAGATTGACCTTGGAGTGTTTGTTCTTTATCTATTTTTTAAAAAATAATTTAAGCAGAATGAGTGATAGTTTTTCTCTGAATGTTTGGTAGAACTCAGCTGTGAAACTATATAGGCCAGGATATTTTTGTGGGGGGAGTCTTTTTATGACCTATTCATTTTCTTCTTTTGTGATCATTCTGCTCAAGTGTTTACATTTGTCCCTGTCAATCTGGGTAGTGTGTGAGTTTCAAAAAAAATTGTCCATTTCTTCTAGTTTTTCAAATTTATCAGAATATAGCTTTTCATAATATTCCAATATTATCTATTTAATTTCTTCTGATTCTGTTTTGATATCACCTCTTTCATTTCCCCTCAGGATTGACCTAGCTATATCCCAGAGGTTTTGGCATCCTGTATTTTCATTATCATTTGTTTCAAGGAACTTTTAAAATGTCATTTTTAAAATTTCTTCTATAACCTAATCATGTCCTGTTGTTGTTGTTAGGTGCTGCCAAGTTGAGTACAACAAATAGTGACATTATTTAGCTTCCACTGGGTGATTTTGTTAGCTTTACCCTTTTGTCATTAATTTCTATTTTATGACATTGTGATCTGAGAAGACACTCAGTATTATTTCAATGTTTTTTAATTTGTTGAGCCTTACTATGTGTCACAATGACGTGATCAATTCCATAGAATGTATCATGTGCAACTCAGAAGAAAAGAAACTAGTTTTTGCTTGGGTGCAGTACCCTGAATACACTTTGTTAACTTTTTTTTTTTTTTAGTTGGCCTATCCTTCTTTAAGAATGATGTGTTAAAGTATCCTACCACTATTGTGAGGCTGTGTATTTCTTTCTCCAAAATCTGTTTCTATTTGCAAGTCTATTATCTGATGTGTAGATGTTGACCAAGGTTATGTCTTTTGGTCTATTGTGCCTTTAATCATTATATAGTGCCCTTTCTTATCTTTTATGGTGATTTTCATCCTGAAATATATTTTAACTGAGATTAATATTGCCACTCCTGCTTTTTGTGGGCACCATTTGCTTGGTATATTTTTTCCCCAGCCTTTGATTTTTGGTCCATCTTTTTCTCATTTCTTAAATGTGTCTCTTTGTAGGCAGCATATTGACGAAATTTGCTTTTTGTACATCTGCTACTCTTTTTCTCTGAATTGGTGAATTTAGTCTATTCATATTAAGTATGATTATTCACATGCCATATTTTATCATTGCCATTTTTCTACGTTTCCTTTTCTGCTTTTTCTGATTGCTGTGGTCCATCCACTTTCTTTTGGTGTCTCTATGTGAAGGAGTTCCTTTAGAATTTCTTGTAAATTTGGTCTTGTTTTCACATATTTCTTTAGTTCCTGATTTATTTTCTCTCAACCTTCTATATAAACCATCCCATTGTCTTTTTGTTCACATAGTTTCTACTGAGAAATCAGAACTTAGTCTAATTGATTCTACTTTGTTAGTGACTCTGTTTTGTTTTTTTCATTTAGTATTCTATCGTTATGTTTGATTTTGGAGAATTTGACTATGGTATATGTCCTGGTGTTTTTCTTTTGGAGTCTAGTCTGTTTGTTGTTCACTGAGCTTCTTGAATGTAGATTTACTGGTTCTTCACATTGCCTGGGAAATTTTCTTCTAGTACCTCCTCTCCAATTTTCTCTGTGCTTTGCCCTTCCCCCTTGTGTTTTGGGATTCCAGTCATATGTATGTTGTTCCTTTTGATGCTATCCCACATGATTTTAATATTCGGGCTGGGGTAATCAGGATGGGTGTGTCAGAGGCGGTGCGGTTGGCGCAGGATAGAGCAGGGTTTAGGGCTGTTGTGCATAAGGTCGCTATGAGTCGGAAACGACTTGACGGCACATAACAACAACAACAACATAATATTTCTTCTGTCTCCTCTCTGTTTTCTCTTCTAGTATGTTCCCATTGTGGTTCTTGTCCTCCATTTCACTGTCTGTTCTAAATCATCTGTTCTGGTTTTGTTGTTGTTGGGTTTGTTTTTTTGTTTGGTTTGTGTGTGTGTGTGTGTGTGTGTTGGGTTTTTTTTTTTCTGTTATTTTGTTTTGTTTTTTTTTTAGTTGTTTTGTTTTGTCCCTTCTGTAATTTTGGTCTTCATATTCTGGAATGCATTTTCATGCACTTCTGTTAATTCCAGTGCTGTATGGCTATATCTTGTCTGTCTTGTGTTTATTTTTAAAGTTTTTCTACCTTTTTATCTATGGTATCAATTCTTTCTTCCTTTTGTTTTTTCAATTTCTTTAGTAGTTGTCTATATTCCTTCTCACTGATATATTTCTTTTAGCTTCTTGTCACTGGAATATTTGCTTTATGTATATCTTCCTTTCTTTCTTCCATCATTTTCACTTTTTCTGTAGTTGTTGAATTAATTGTTCTCCAAGTATTTTTTTCTGGTCCACTGTCTCTGGGGTATTAATTTTATTGTTGGCTTCCAGTCTTTCTTCCCTTATTTGTGCCTTCTTCCATAGCTGTTCATAAGAGTCTGCGTCAATATATATCTTCTGCCTCTGTCTGTCTCTAGGGTATCCATTGGGTCTACAGTATGCTCTGCTTTTTTAAAGAGAAAGTGTATTTATTTTTTTCACAATGTTTGAAGTTGCCTGATGCTTTCTTGCAATTGTATGAGGTTTTTCTTACTAAGTTTTAGGCTGTTTCTATTGTGTTTGTATAGGTTGTTGACAGATCTTTATATTTATTATGTTACTTGTTAGTTACAGACTTACAGTATTCCTTTTATGGGATAGGGCAACTGTTATGCCAGAAGTCCTTTCTGGGCCTGTGCATGGGGAAAGCTCTCCTTTCTTACAGTCTTTAAACTTCTCTTTGAATCGTAGTGCAGTCTTTAAAAGTTTTGAATTATTCTTTGTGGTGCTGATAAGCATGGCAGCTAGAGACCAACTTCCTGAGCAGGCAGCAGTGCCCACTCTACTTGGTATGGGGTTGAGGAAATGGACCTTACTTCTATCCAGCTACCCTCCCAGTTCTTGCAACAATAACAATAAGTTGCACAGGAGGAGATTACCCATCCTTCAATAGAGCAGCTGGTGGATTTGAACCACTTGCCTTTGGATTAGCAGCACAATTCATTATCTACTAGGTAATCAGTGAACTAAAATAGAGGGGAAATAGAATGTTACTTCCACTAGTCTGTTTTTACCATTGAGCAGAAACAAGATCACCAGAAAAACCTCACACACACACACACACACACACACACACAATGGGTCAACATTCACTCAGTAGTGACTGTGTGACCCCACAGGCATCATCCCAAACACAGACACAGGATGCCTGGGGGTCAGCCCTTCTCCTACAGCTTCCCATGAATGGGTGAAAGAAGGCTCCAACATAGGGTGTGGATAGGGAACTGGGAAAGACATTAAGACACAGATTCCATGCAAAATATTATAATGAGACTTCATAATATTTCCTTAAAAGACCAGTATCTTCTCTCCTTATCCCGCCAGCCATCCTTCTTCCCCTTCAATTGAGTTTTCCAGTGCCAAAGAGCAAATGTTTAGGCATGATGAATCCTGGGAGGAGATGCTGGGGCACTGGGTACAGGAAGAGAATGAAACACTTCTGGTGTGCCAGACTCTGAAAAAAGCAGTTTTATTTTCTGGTTTCAAAAGAAGGCTTAAACAATGGGGCTGAGGATTTCACGGCTTCCCGTGGCAGTAAGAAACAGTGTTCATTCCCAGAGGCCTTTGTGCTTTGAACTTTTTACCAGGAAATCCACTTTGCTGTGTAAGACAAAGGAAGTCTGGGTGGCCGAGGGAGGGCAGTGGGGGCTGTCTAGCTGCTTTAGTTTCCGTTACCAGCTTGCTCTGGGAGCAGAGTTATGGTAAAGTTCTGCTGCTCAGGAAGATGGTGTGGCCAGGCATGGCATCCTAAGACTCATCTGTGCCTGGATGTGTCTTCACATAAATGGAGAAGCCACCTGGCTCTAGTTCAGAAGGCCATTGGGAAGTAAGTACTTGATGGCTCTCCAGAGATCTCCTGTTAATAGTCTCCTCCTTTCCTCCTTTCTCTTGGTGTTCTAACCTGAGGTTGCCTTTGTGGTCTTGGCCTCCACAATCAAGGACAAGTCAATTAAGTATACTGTTGATAGGGCTGAACTCAGGTATTAAAGCTTTCTATGTCTAAAGCATCTAAAAAGTGTATCTGCTCTCAGGCATTCTACTTGATGATAACCTTCTGTCCTGGAACACAGAATTATCAAGCTTCTGGTGAGCAGATGTGGGGTTGGACTCTGTAATTGTATTACACAGTGTGGGTGGAGAGACCAGGACATGCTCAGGATAGACAGCTGCTTGCTCTGATCCTGGGCAGGTGGTTCTAATGCACAAGTGACCATACTAATAATGAATTTTGTTGATGGCACCTGGTGACCATTCTAGATTGAGTCTGGAGGCAGAAGGGAGCTTGACTGGTGTCTGAAGATTGAGGAGAACTCACTTGAGTTTAGAAGCTGAATGGGAATTACCTGGATATGGAAGGGAAGACCAAGGGGAACTCTCTTGAATGTTGAGGGTGAGGAAAGCTCACCAAGAGGTCAAGAAGGGATTGCTCAGAGTCAGGGGGGTCTGAACCACCAACCATTCAGTTAACATCACAATGCTTAGTCACTTCATCAGTGAGACCCATTACAAAGATTTGTTGTCATTAAGGGCCATCTAGTTGATTAAGACTCATGTTGTTGATGTTAAGTGCCATCAAGTCATAGGCAACTCATAACAACCCTATGAATGAAAGACCTGAACACTTGTATAACTTTCATCATTTCTCCATGTTCGTAGGGTTTCCAGAGTCAAACTGGTTCTGAAGGGGATGCCACTTCTGCTCCCAAGCTTGTTTTAATCAAACACTGTCCACCATGGATAACCATTATCACATTTGACACACCAGTGTCAAAGTGTTCAGCATTACAACAACCACGAGTTACCTCTGTACAGCAAGTGAACAGACTAGGGCTATAAGACCTAGAATATTGTTTGATCAAAAACAATTAAAACCAAGCCTGGAGGCCATGGATTAAAAGCACCCACTTTTGGCTTGGTAGGATCACTTTCTTTCTGCTAGGCCAACTGAGCTCTCTGTGTTGTTGTTGTTGTTGTTAAGTTCCATTACCCTATAAATAATAGCTCTGAACTTTGATATATCCTGCGCCAGTCCTACTGTCTCTGACACTCCTACCGTCTTTACTCCAGTTATTATGTCAATCCATTTCATTCAGAGTCTTCTTCTCCAGCACAGTCCCTCAACCTTTCCACCATGATGTCCTTCTCCAAAGTCTGATCCTTCCTGCTACATACCCAAAGTATATGAGATAGAATCTCAAAATCCCTGTCTCTAAGGAACAGCTTGGTTTCACTCTCTCCAGGACAGACCTGTTTATTCTCTTGGTAGTATATGGTACGTTCAATACTCTTAAACACAACAACTCAGAGACATCGATTTTTCTTCTGTCAATCTTGGTCATTGTTAAGCTCTCTGATAGATAGCAATATCATGGGCTAGATCAAGTGCATCTTAGTCTCTAGACTGACATCCTTGCTCTTCAGCATTCTGGAGAGATCCCTGACAGCAGATTTTCATAATGTAATTTGTCTTTCGATTTCTTGACTGCTGGTGCCAAAATTGTTGATTGTGGAACCAAGCAAGCTGAAACTGTTAACAACCTCAATCTCTTCTCCTTCTATTATGATGCAGCAATTGGCCCAGTGGTAAGAATCTTGGTTTTCTTGATGTTGAGCTTCAATTCACGTTGTAAACTGGAGTCCTTGACTCTCTGCAGCAAATGCTTCAGCTCCTCGTCAGTTTCAGCGTGTGAGGTTGTGTTCTCTGCATAACATAGGTTGTTGGCAAGTCTTCCTCCAATCCTGATACCACCTCATCACGTTCCTTCTTGTAAATTTCAACCTCCTGAATGATTTGTTCTGCATACAGATTGAAAAGGTATGGAGGCAAGATGCATCCCAAATGCACGCTTTTTCTGATTTTGAACCATGCATGGTTTCCTTGCTCTGTTCTCACAACTGCCTACTGGTCCAACTATAGGTTTCACATTAGCACAATCAAGTATTCTGGGATTCCCGTTCTTCTCAAATCAGATACCTTTGCATAGTCAATGAAACACAGATAGATATTTCTCTGGTACACTCTACTTTTGGCCATGATCCATCTGACACTGGCAATGATGTCCCTAGTGCCACAGCCTCCTCTAAACTCAGCTTGTAGTCTTTTGTTGATGTATTATGCCAGTCACTTTCAGATAATATTCAGCAAGATTTGCTTGTGTGTGATATTAGTGATATCACTCTCTTGGATCACCTTTTTTTGGAATGAGAATAAATAGGGATCTCTTCCAGTCAGTTGGTGAGGTGGTTGTTCTCCAGATTTCTTGGCATAGCCTGGTGAGCAAGTCCAGGGCAGCATCTGTTTGTTTAAATATATCAATTGGTAGTCCATCCATTTCTGAGGCCTTCTTTTTTTGCCAATATCTTCAGAGCAGCTTGAACTTCCACCTTCTTCACCATTGCCTCTTGAACATAAGTTGTTTCATAATATAATTCTGTGTTGCCTGTTCTTTTTGATACAGTGACTCTGTGTACTCTTTCCATCTTCTTTTGATGTTTCTTGGGTCATTCAATATTTTACACATAACATCATTAAGTATTGTAACTCGAGGCTTGAATTTGTTCTTCCATTCCTTTGGCTTAAGAAATGCTGAGAGGCAGCAGACCCAGTTCTCAAAACGAAAACCAAGGCTTACTGGTTTTCCATTCAGGTACTTTGTGGGGACCACTGCTGTTTGACTGGACCACGTGGGACCCCATGGTCTTAAGCAGAAGGGAGTGCATGAAGTACTAGAAGAAAACTTCCCAGGTATTTTGAAGAATGGCAAATTCAAGGAGCACAGCAAACACCAAATAGACTAGACCCCAAATGATTTTATTCAGGATTTTTGCATCTATGTTCATGAGCGATATTGGCCTGTAGTTTTTTATTTTAGTGATGTCTTGAGATTTATTTTTCTTATGAAAGGTAGTTGTAATGAATAAAACATTGTACAAAATTCTATCATTTTATCTCTACTCTCGTTTCTGTCACCAACAGAAATGACAGGTCCAATGACTGATCCTTCTTCTCCATTCCCAACTTTCGCATTCTAGTCACTATTATTATTATAATAATATAGAATCATATAATTATAATATATTATTACTCCAGTCATTATTATTAGTGCACCCTGCTGCATGATCAATCGATTTCTGACTGCAATAGTTGGTCGTAACTATCTATTTCCTCCCTTTGGCTCTGTTTGTTGGTGCATATATTTGAAAAACAGTGCTATTAACAGCTGTTCTTTGTATGCATGTGGATATTATTATCCTGTCACTCTCAACAGTGTATTTCATGAAGGATATGGAAATGAGCTTTTAAACTATTAATGAAACCCTGTTTTTCTTCATCTTTTCATTTCTGCTGTAGTAGATAATATGAGTGCCTGATTAAAAATGTACCATGCCACATCTCATTTCTCCAATTCCTACTACGTAAACATTTATGCATTTCATTTCTCTCTCAGAATATCCAATTTACCTACATTCATTGTTCTCACGTTCCATGTTCCAAGCACTAATATCTGCTTGCAACTCTTCCTCCTCCTTTATATTTGCCAACCAGAAGGCACAGCCTCTAGTGCCATATCTGATGATCTAATTTAAGTGTGCACTGTTGTGCATAGGGTTTTCAAAGGCCTGTTGTTACAAAGAATGATGTCCAGTCCTTCTTCCTAGTGTGCCTTAAATGAGATGTTAAACTCAAAGCAGTATCTGGTAGACAAGCATTTTATAGAGAAGAACACAGGAGATACACTTTCCATTGCAAAAGTAGCCAATTAAATGCTGGTTCCTCCTCCCCCACTTTGGTGTCTGGGATTTTGTTCCTCCTCCATTCTCTTCACTACTTCTTCCTCTTAGAATTGCCAATGACCCTTTCAGGTTTTCATTCATCCATCTCAAAAAGTTGCAAATAGAGATACCATTTGACCCAGCAATTCCACTACTGGGAATATACCCCAAAGAGACCATAAATGACACCCAAGCAGATATATCTGAGAAACATCTCAGTCACAAAAGGACAAATACTGCATAGTGCCATTGTTGTAAAGCAGGACTGACATCGAGGTTGGGTGGAGACTGAGAAAGATGGCAATAAATAATGTATACTGCATTGAAACAGATGAGAGAGAAAACTGTTTAAAAGGGATATGTGATTAGGTATTAATGTCATGACAGGAGGCCAGGATGAAGGCTGCATGGTGGAGTGGACTTGGGGGAAGGGATTGTATAACAATAAAAGAATATTTCTTTTACTTTTCAAAGAGGAGAGTGAATTGGGTGGAGGGAGAGGTAGGCAGGGAGAAAAGTGCAACAATGAATGGATGGAAATCCTCAGTCTCTGTAAACTTTCATTAATGTTAATAGTAGTAAAAAATGTAAAAAAAAGAGTTAATAAAAATTAAATACCAATCTACAGCATTTTCCTCATTATGTGGTTATTATAAAAACATAAACCCATGAGAGGAGAGATCAGACAAGATGAGGGATGCAAAGGAGGGAACGGGAACGCCACTAGATATGTCATTGCACACTTTCATTGTTTCTTTCTACTTAGTTCTTGTGTAAAGAGACACTTTCATGTAATTTTCAGGATTTTTAAGAAGTCTTTTGACCTTCTGTGACCTCACCTGAATATATCTGCTTTCAGTTTCTTTTTTCTCCTGAAATCTAACTTGTTGTAAAGGATGAAGTAACTGTTGCATTTTTTTCCCCATTTTATAATACTTTCTACTTATGATGGTGTATATAGTAACCAAAAGGAAAAGAAAATACTAAGAATTTTTTAAAAAAAGATTGACTAGCATGGTTATGTAATATATACTGATAGTCTGCACATGTATGCTCTGGTGCTGATACTGTAAGGGTACTGAAAAACCAAGTTTCCTTTCTCAGGACAGAGACAGCAGATGGGATCTGAACTTCTGACTTGATGAATCATTGACCCATGCTAGTGAAAGATGTGTCTCCATAATCTGTGATGAGATGTTGCCCGTATTCAGGCATGTGTGAATGTGCCACAAGCACACGCACACTGTCTACTATGTGGTTCCTGTGGTGACTTCTGTTGACTGCTATCCTCAGTCCACAACCTTGCCACAGCTGAGGGGTCTGGGTTGATTTTAGATTTATGGACAAGCTTGAGAAAGAATGGCAAGCAAAGTGCTGAACGGCCTGTGGTTAAACAAAATATCGTAATAATTGCCATCAAAGGAATTATTTGTGCAGTTGTGCACTTTGTTATATGTTATTATTAGTTGCTGTAAAGCTGGCTCTGACACATTGTGACTGAATATATAACAGAACATAGGTGCCACTCAATCTAGTACTATCTTCACGATCAAGTCCATAGTATATTCGATTGCTTGCAACTCTAGAACTGGTCCTGGAGAAGAGTACCGAATATCCCATGGACTGCCAAAAAGACAAACTATGTGTCTCTGAGAAAGTGAGACCCAGTTGCTCTTTAAAGGCCAGAATGAGGAAACTTCATCCTAAATACTTTGGACACGTTTCTAGAAAGGGCCAGTCCTTAGAAAAAGACATCATGCTAGTAAAGGTAGGGAGTCAGAGAAAGGGAGGAAGGCCCTCAAGAAGACGCATTGGCACAACTGTGGACTTACATGTAGCAGAGATGATAGGATGGTATAAGCAAGTCACCAACACTTACCCATCAGAATCCAACTTTGCCAAGCTAAAGGCTCCCTCACAGGTAGGACCAGACAATTTTTTAATTTTATTTATTAATTTTAATGAAAGTTTACAGAGACTTAGGATTTCCAGTCATTCTGTTGCACTTTTCTCCCTGCCCCCACCCCAAATCACTCTTCTCCTTGAAAAGAAAAATAAAAACTTTTGCATTGTTATGCAATCCCTCCCTTCAAGCTCACTCCACTATGCAGCCTTTACTCTGGACTTGTGTAATGACAAGAATACTCATTCATATATCCCTTTTAAACAGATATCTCCCTCATCTGTTTCATTGTAGTATACATCATTCCTCCCCTCCTTTTCTGTCTTCCCTCAACCCTGATGTTAGTCCCGTTTTACAACAGTGGCATTATGCAATATTTGTCCTTTTTGTGACTGAGATATTTCACTCAGTATAATATCCTTCAGGGTCATACATTTTGTATATTTCATGAGTTCCTTGTTTTCAATGTTGCATAGTATTCCATTGTGTGAATGACAATACTACCAAAAGCAATTTATACATTCAGTGCAATCCCAATACAAATACCAATTTCATTCTTCAGCGAGATGAAAAAAGCAATCTGGAAATTCATTTGGAATGGAAAGAAGTCCAGAATAAGCAAAGCACTCCTTAGAAAGAGAAGCAAGGTAGGAAGCATCTCACTTACCAATTTCAAATCCTACTACAATGCCATGATGGTCAAGACTGCGTGGTACTGGTACCACAGACACATAGATTAATGGAATAAAATTGAGAATCCAGAAATCAGCCAATCTACCTATGATCAACTGATTTTTGACAAGGAGATGAAATCAGTTAAGTGGGGAAATGACAGTCTTTTGTCTTTTTAACAAATGGTGCTGGCAAAAATGGAAAATTATCTGCAGAAGACTCAAGCAAGATCCACACCTTACTCCATACACATAAATGAATTCAATGTGGATTACGGATCTAGGACTAAAACCAAGGACTATAAACTTCATTAAGGAAAAGCTTGTAAGAACTTTGAAAGTCCTAATCCACAACATAAACAGTCTTCCAAGCATCCTGGAAAATCTACAACCAGAAGAGGATAAAATAGATGAATGGTACCTTCTAAGATTTAAATCCCTATGCACATCCAAAAACTTCTCCAACAGGGTTAAAAAGGGAAGCCACAGATTGGGGAAAAAAATTTGGTAATGACATGTCAGAGAAGGGACTTATATCTAGAATTTATAAAATACTCAAGCACCACAACAAGATAAAGGTAAATAACCCAATTGAAAAATGGGCACAGGATATGAACATATACTTCACCAAAGAAGACATTCATATGGACAACAAATACAAGAAGAAATGTTCAAAATCCCCAACTCTATGAGAGATGCAAATCGAAACAACTATATCATCTCACCCCAGTAAGAATAGCAAAATTTAACAGAACAGCAAATGCTGGAGAGGTTGTGGAGAAACTGGAACCCTTATTCACTAACTGGTGGGAGTGTAAAATTGTGCAACCACTATAGAAGGCTGTAAGGTGCTTTCTCAAAAAGTTGCAAATAGAAATACCATTTGACCCAGAAATTCCACTACTGGGAATTTACCCTAAAGAAACCATAACTGTCACTCAAGCAGATAGATGCACACCCATGTTTATTGCGGCTTTGTTCGCAATAGCAAAGAGTTGGGAACAACCCAAGTGCGCATCAACAAATGAATGGATTGGCCCAGATAATTTTTATATACCAAGGCCTGCCTACCAGATTCTGTTTGCACACACAGAGGCTTCCCACCCAAGTTGATTGTAAATGAGATCAGATACAGATAATCAGCTTATACTTGATTGCTAACACAATTTAGAAACATCCAAATAGCCTGCCCTAGCTTCAGGGGTGATAAAACTGAATGTAGAAAATTATAAAACAATATTATTGATAACATATTCTAGCAAAATACTGCTGAATATCATTCAAAAATGGCTGGAACAGTACATAGATAGGGAATTGTCAGAAGTTTCAGTGGGATTTAGAAGAGGCTGTGGCACCAGGAATATCATTGCTGATGTCAGATGGATCCTGGCTGAAAGTAAGGAATACCAGAGAATATAGTACTTTCTTAACTATGTAAAGGGGTTTGACTGTGTGGATCATAACAAGTTATGGCTGACATTGAGAATGGAAATCACATAGCACTTGATTGTGCCGATGAGAAACCTATACTGGAGGCAGGAGCTTGTTGTGCGAACAGACCAGGAGGGCACTGCATGGTTTGGAATTGGGCAGGAAGTGCATCAGGGATGTCTTATCTCTCGATACCCATTCAATGTACATGCTGAGCAAATTATCCGAGAAGCTAGACTCTGTGAAGAGGATTGGAGGTAGATGCATCAATAACTTGTGATTTGCAGATGACACAACCTTACTTGCTGAAAGTGAGGATTTAAAGCACTTGTTGCAGAAGATCAAGGAATGTAGCCTTCAGTATGGATTGTGTCTCAATATCAAGGAAACAAAGATTCTTATCATCAGACCAATAGGCAGTGTCATGATGGATGGAGAGGAGATTGAAACTATCAACACCTTCATCTTGCTTAGATCCACAATTAACAGCCTTGGTACGAGCCATCAGGAGATAAGGAGACACATTGCACTGGGAAAATCTGCAGTTAGGGACCTTTCCAAATTATTGAGGAGTAGTGATGCCAGTTTGAGGACTAAGGTGCATCTGATTCAGGCCATGGTCTTTCCAATTACTAGCTATGCATCTGAGACCTGGACTATGAATGAAGATGACAGAAAAAGAATTGATACCTTTGAGCTTTGGTGTTGGAGAAGAGCACTGAACATCCCATGGACAGTCAAGAAAATGAATAGATATGTCTTGGAGAGGGGCAGTTGGGTGCTCTTTGGAGGCAAGAATGATAAGGTTTGCCTCGCATACTTTGGACATAGTGCAAGGAGGTGCTATTCCTTGGAAATGAACATGATATTGGGAAGGGTGGAGGGTCAGCAAAGGAGAGGAAGATTGTTAACCAGGTGGATTGTCAAAGTGACTGCTACAATGGGCTCTAGTGCGTCAGGAAGTGTGATTATGGCACAGGACAGGACTAGGTTTAGATCTTTTGTTCATAGGATTGCTATGAGTGGTACTCAACTCAATGGCACCTAACAACAACAACAAGAATGGCACAGAACAGGACAGGTTATAAATGGACTGTTCTAGATCTACTGTTCGTAGTATCGCTACTGCTCATAATCAATTCAATGGCACCTGACAATAACAACAACCCAGGACACTCAGCTCATCTTTCAGCACTTTATTGTTGTTCATAGGTACCATCAAGTCAGAAACGACTTATAGTTGACACTCAGCAAATTTTCAGAGGCTGTAAATGCATGGGAGGAGATCGCCCATTTTTCTCCAGCTGGTGGATTTTAAGTGCTAGCCTTTGGGTTTGGCAGCACAGCTCCTTATCACTAAAGCCACAAGAGTTCCCTTCCAGCACTTTCTCAGATTATATTCAGTCAAATCCATAGGCTTGTAATAGGATAATTTTCAGAAATAAATTCTTGCCTACCACTATGCCTGTTTTATTTAGTCTAGAAGCTCTGCTGAAATCTGTCTACCGTAGTGATCTTGCTGGTATTTAAAATACTGATAAGATAGCTTTTAAAATTGCACCATTATGCAAAGTACCACAATATTATAACTGAATATTTGTTGTTGTTGTTAGGTGCCACTAAGTTGGTTTCAACTCATAGTGACCCTTTTAATAGTGGCAAACTATATAGATTATATTGTTGTAGTTAGATGCCATTGAGCCAGCCATAACTCACAGCCACTCTGTGAACCACGGATATGAATCTTGCACTATCCTGTGCCATCCTCATCATCTTTGCTATAATTCGGCCCATTGTTACTGCCATTCTATCAACGAGTATTTCCATCTCAATGAGTATTTCCCTTCCTTTCTTTTTCTGACCCTCCACTTTTCCAAGCATGATATTCTTTCCCAGCCCTTTTTCTACTAGTTTATTTACAAAATTAGAATACATTTTTTGCAAGAACCAAGTCTTAAAATTGTTCTTTTCCAAGGACCAGACCCTTCTAAAACCATACTCAAAATAAGTCAAAGCTTCACTATCCTCTCCTTCAAGGAGTAAACCTGACTCATTTTCTCCAAGACATTTTTTTTTTCTTTTAGCTGTCCGTGGGATATTGAGTATTCATTTCCAACACCACAACTCAAAGTCATCATTCTTCGATTGTCCTTAGTCATTGTCTTACTTTCAGATGCATAAAAGTAATTGAAAAGATGATGACTTGAATCAGGCACACGTTATTAGTCTTTACACTAACATCATTTTCCTTAATATCTTAGAGAGGTCCTGAACAGCAGAGGTTCCCAATGCAACAAGTCTTTTAATTTCTTTACTGCTGATGGCAAGGGTGTGATTGTGGATCCAAATAATATATAGCTTACAATTTCAATCTTTTCTCTATCATGATATTGCCTAATGGTCCAGCAGAGAGGATTTTTGTCTTCTTGACATTGATGTTTAATCCATATAGAAAACTTGTCTTTGATCTTCTGCAGCAGATGTTCCAAGTCCTCTTCACATTTGGTAAGTAAAGTTGTATCTTTTGCATAATGCAGTTTAGGCTGTTAAAATCTTCCTTGAATCAAAATGTCTCACTCTTCTTCATAAAGTTTAAACTCTTGCATAATTTTCTCAGCAAGATTGAATATGTATCTAGAAAGTATACAACCCTGATGCACACTTGTATTGATTTTAAACCATGCAGGGTTCCTGCATTCTGTTCAGAAAATAGCTTCTTGATTTCTATAGCTTTGACAACAGCATGATTAAATTTTCTGAGATTCCCACTTTTCTCAGTGTCAGTTGTATTTTGTTATGATCCACACGGTCAAATGTCTTTGCATAGTAAATAAAACACAAACATCCTTCTGGTATTCTCTGCTTTCTTCCAAGATCCATCTGACAGCAGCAATGATATTCCTGGTGTCACAGCCTCTTCTAAATTCAGCTTGAATTTCTGAAAGTTCTCTGTTGATGTACTGTTTCTATTGATTTTGGATAGTTTTCAGCAAGATTTACTTGTGTTTTATATTAATGATATTGTTCAATAATTTCTACATTCTCTTAAATAATTTTTTGGGAGGAATGGGAACAATATGGATCTTTTCTAGGCAGTTGACCAAGTAGCTGTCTTCCTAATTTCTTGGTATATACTAGTGAGACCATAGGTTATAGGTATAAAACAAATTAAATTTCCATAAGGAGAATTTAATCTACTGTTGTTAGATGCTGTTGTGTAAATTCCAACTCATAGAACCCATATACAACCCTACACACAGTATATTAAAATACTATGAGCCATCTTTAAAATCTCTGCCATGATTGAGCCCGTTCCTGAACATACTGTGGTAATTCATCTCCTTGAGAACATTCTTCTTTTCTCCTGACCCTTCGATTTACCAAACATGATGTCTTTCTCTAGGAACTGACTACGTCAGGTAACAAGCTCAAAGTATGTGGGGTAAAGTAGCATAATTTTTACTTTTAGGAAGCATTCATATTGCGTATTTTCCAAGACAAAATTTGTTACTGCTCATAATCTACTTTATAATCATAAAATAATCTACCTTCCTCTTGTTGTTTTTGTTAGGTGCCATCGAGTGAAGTATAACTCATACAGACCCTGTGAACAAAAGATCTGAAACCAGTCCTGGTCTGCGTCATCCTCACACTTCCTGACACACAGAACCCATTGTAGCAGTCACTTTGACAATCCACCTGGTTAACAATCTTCCTCTCCTTTGCTGACCCTCCACCCTTCCCAATATCATGTTCATTTCCAAGGAATAGCACCTCCTTGCACTATGTCCAAAGTATGCGAGGCAAACCTTATCATTCTTGCCTCCAAAGAGCACCCAACTGCCCCTCTCCAAGACATATCTATTCATTTTCTTGACTGTCCATGGGATGTTCAGTGCTCTTCTCCAACACCAAAGCTCAAAGGTATCAATTCTTTTTCTGTCATCTTCATTCATAGTCCAGGTCTCAGATGCATAGCTAGTAATTGGAAAGACCATGGCCTGAATCAGATGCACCTTAGTCCTCAAACTGGCATCACTACTCCTCAATAATTTGGAAAGGTCCCTAACTGCAGATTTTCCCAGTGCAATGTGTCTCCTTATCTCCTGATGGCTCATACCAAGGCTGTTAATTGTGGATCCAAGCAAGATGAAGGTGTTGATAGTTTCAATCTCCTCTCCATCCATCATGACACTGCCTATTGGTCTGATGATAAGAATCTTTGTTTCCTTGATATTGAGACACAATCCATACTGAAGGCTACATTCCTTTATCTGAAACAAGTGTTTCAAATTCTCCTCAACTTCAGCAAATAAAGTTGTATCATCTGCATAATACAGGTTTTTGATGAGTCTCCCTGCAAATTCGGATTCTAGTGGGTGTTTGTGATTTACTTGAAAGCCCGGGTGGGCTGTTTCTGAATTGTGTTAGCAATTAAGTGTAAACTGATTAACTGTGTCTGGTTTCCTTTACAATCAGCTTGGGTGGGAAGCCCCTGTGTGAGCAAACCCTGTGTGAGGATAGGGTAGGTGGACCTTGGTATTTAAAAATTGGTCTGTTCTTAGCTGTGAGTGAGCCTTTAGCTTGACGAAGTTGGATCCTGGCGGGTAAGTGTTTATGATATACTTGAAAGCAAGTGTGGCCATTTGGATGTTTCTAAATTGTGTTAGCAATCAAGTGTAAGCTATCTATCTACGTTCCTAGTTCTCATAACTCAATATTCTTTGCAAACACCACTGTTCAAAAATAATTAATTATTCAGTCCTCCTTGGTCATTATACAACTTTCACATGCATGTGAAGCGATTGGCAATGCCATGGCTTGAATCAAGCGTATCTTAGTCCCCGAGGTGACATCCTGACCCTTGGGTACATGAGGTTATTGTATCTAATTTAGTCGATTCAGAAGATGAAATTTTGTATGTAGAATGGATGCTGGAATGGATTAAGATGTTTGAGAATTCCAGGATGAGGTAAGTATATTTTGTGTGTGGGAAGTTCATACATTTCGGAAGGTAAAAAGGTGGAGTCTTGTAAAATGATTCATGTCCCCCAAAAGGTAAATTTGCATCCTGAATCTGTGATGTGTTTGTGTTGGGGAAATTGAGATTTTCTTTTACTGTCAGTGGATACCAAGGAATGCCAAGGAACCCTAGGCTGCCAGAAACCTGAAGAGATAGGAAATCTTTTCCCACAGAGACTGAGAAAGCACAACTGGCCATCAGCTTGAATCTGGATTCACACCTGTGAGGTAATGTTGTTGTTTTGTGCCATCGAGTCACCTGACACTCATAGTAACACTATGTACAACAGCCCTCCTATGCCAATCTTATTGTCTCTGACACTCCTACACCCTTTACCCTAGTCACTGAATCAATCCATCTCATCGAGGGTCTTCCACTTTCATTGTCCCTTCACTTTCCCAAATATGATATCCCTCTCCAAGGATGGGTCTTGCCTTGCAACATATCCGAAGTATGTCAGATGAAGCTTCCAAATCCTTGCCTCTGAGGAGCAGCCTGGTTTCACACTCTCTGGTATGAGCCTGTTGGTTCTCTTAGCAGTCCATGGTATATTCAATACTCTTCTTCAGCACCACAACCCATCAGTTCTCCTTCTATCATCCCTAGTCATTGTCTAGCTCTCTGATGCATAGCAAGTGATTGCAGAAACCATAACCTGTATCAGGTGCAACTTAGTCTCCAGACGGACATAGTTGTTCTGCAGTACTTTGGAGAGGTCTCTGACAACAGACTTTCCCAACACAATTTCTCTTTTAATTTCCTGGCTGTTGGTGCCAAGAGTGTTGATTGTGGAGACAAGCAAACGAAAGCTGTTAACGATCTCAATCTCTTCACTATTTATCATGATTCTGCCAGTTGACCCTATGGTGAGAATCTTTGTTTTCTTGATATTGAGCTTCAATCCATATTGAAGGCTGCAGTCTTTGACCTTCTACAGCAAGTGCTTCAGGTCCTCCTCAGTTTCAGCAAGCAGGGTTATGTCATCTGCATAATGCAGATTATTGATGCACCTTCCTCCAATCATGTTGCATTTCTCCTCATAGAGCTCACCCTCCCTGATAATGGAGATAGGACACCTTCCTGATGTATACTCTTCCCAATTTTGAACCATGCAGTGTTTCCTTGCTCTGTTCTGACAACTGACAACAATAATAGGTTTCGCATAAGCATGATCAAGTGTTCTGGGATTCCCATTCTTCTCAGAGTTAACCACAGTTTGTTGTGGTCCACACAGTCAAATACTTTTGCATAGTCAATGAAACATAGATAGATATTCCTCTGGTATTCCCTGCTTTCAGCCAAGGTCCATCTAACATTAGCTACAATATTCCTAGCACTACGGCCTCTTCTAAACCCAGCCTGCACTTCTGGCAGTTCTCTGCTGATGTACTGTTCCAGTCATTTTTGGATAACCTTCAGTAGAATATTGCTTGCATGCGATATTAATGATATTGTTAAATAATTTCCATATTCTGTCAGATCACCTTTCTTTGGAATGGGAACAAATACAGATTTCTTACAGTCAGTTGGCCAGGTGTTTATCCTCCAGATTTCTTGACACAGCTTGGAGAGCACATCTAGGGCAGCACCTGTTTGTTGAAATATGTCTACTGATATACCGCAATTCCCTGACCTTGTTTTATGCCAATTATTTCACAGCAGCTTGAACTCCTTCCTTCATCACTATAGGCTCTTGCTCATACATTGTTTCATAAAATTCTTCTGTGTCCACCAATTCCTTTTAGTACATTGACTCTACATACTCTTTCCATCTTCTTTTAATACCTCCTGAATCACTTAATATTCTGCCCAAAGCATCATTAAGTATTGCAACTCTAGGCTTCATTTTGCTTTTCAGTTTCTTCAGCTTAAGAAATTCTGAGCAAGATCAACATACAAAAATCAGTTGGATTTCTCTACAGTGACAGAGAGAATACAGAGCTGGAGCTAAGAAAAGCAATACCCTTCACAGTAGCTAATCACAAGATTAAATATTTGGGAGTAAATATAACTAGAAGCACAAAAGATCTATTCAAAGAAAATTACAAAACATTATTACAAGAAACAAA
>NW_006400159.1:374660-425876 GCF_000299155.1 Elephantulus edwardii
ACCAATGAGGGAGTTTTTCTTTTGCTTTTCAAGGAAAGGAGCAAATGGGGGGGAGGGGGGAGGGGTTTGTGCGGGGAGAAGGGTGCAACAATGAATGAGTGGAATCCCAAAATCTCTGTAGATGTTCATTGAAATGAAAAGTAAACAACCTAAATTTAGAAAGAAAAAAAAAAGAAATCCTGAGCAAGTTCAGCTCCTCTGATTTCCTGACTCCAGCTCTTTGTACATTTCATTATAATACTTTTCTTCATGCACTGCCGTTTGAAATCTTCTTTTTAGCTCTTTAATATCTTGATTCCTTCCCTTTGCTTTGGCTTCAGCTTCTTGGTACTTTAGTGAAATGTTCAGAGTCTCATCTGACATCCATTTTGGTCTTTTCTTCCTCCTCTGTCATGACCTTTTGTATTCTTGCTGGATGATATTCTTCATATTCTCCCATAGCGCATATGATTTTCACTCATTAGTGTTTAAGGCCTCAAACCTGTTCCCAAGATGAGTTTGAAATTCAAGTAGGATAGAGTCAAGGTCATATTTTGGTTCCCATGCATTTGATTTAATATTCCTTAGCTTCAGCTTGAACTTGCATATGAGTTGTTGGTCTGTTCCACAATCAGCACTTGACCTAGTTTTCACAGCTGACATTGAGCTTCTCCAGCATTCTTTCCACAGATGTAATTGATCTGAGTCCTATGCATACCATCAAGTAAAATCCATGTTTATGTTTCTTGTAAAACATATTTGCAATAAATAAATCTTTGTGCAAAATTCTATCATTCTAT
This sequence comes from Elephantulus edwardii, assembly GCF_000299155.1. NCBI lineage: Eukaryota > Metazoa > Chordata > Mammalia > Macroscelidea > Macroscelididae > Elephantulus > Elephantulus edwardii. The sequence continues at coordinate 375,440 of NW_006400159.1, forward strand.
CTCCAGCTTCATTTCTGTCACAAAACCATATTTTCCAACTTCTGATCTTTCTTCTCTGTTCCCAATTTTTGCATTCTAGTCACTCATTATTATTAGTACATCTTGATTGCATGTTTGATCTAGTTCTGACTGCAAAAGTTGGTAGAAATCTTCTATTTCCTCCACTTTGGCTCTGGTGGTTGTATGTCTTTTAATTTCCTGGGTGCTGGTACCAAGAGTGTTGACTGTGGAGCCAAGCAAACTCAAGCTGTTAACAATCTCATTCTCTTCACCATCCATCTTGATGCTATCAATTGGCCCAGTCGTGAGAATCTTTGTTTTCTTCATATTGAGCCTCAATCCATATTGAAGGCTGAAGTCCTTGACCTTCTGCAGCAAGTGCTTCAAGCACTTAGCACCCAATTAAACATGAGTGAACAAGATTTGTGTGCAATGAGAAAGGGCAGGTAGAATGATTTCTTGCTAAAGTTCTGATGAATGACATGTTCCCTGTGCTTTGTGGAGAGCATGAAGCCCTTTGCGGTGTACAATGGAGAAGAAAGGGCTTCAGTATCGGGGCTGAGGGTATCTGATTTCAGGTCTTGGACTCACTACTCACAAAGTGGGATATTTGATCAAATACCTTCTGCTCTGAAGATATTGCACTGCAGGCTTTCATATGGCACTTTGGATGACCACCTCAGGTTTTTTAATGTGAGTACAACTTCAGAAACCTGAGTTTCCAAGCAAGATACTTGGAGACTTGGAGGCCACAGCAAACATGCTTTATATCTAGATCTCCACCCCCTTCCTTTATTTAATCCATTACCATGTCCTGTCAATTCCACTTCTACATGCACTCAGAATCTAATAGATTCTTCACCTTTCTACAAACCATTTTCTTCAAGTCATTGCTTGGTGATATTTTCTCCTAGTATCTCCTTAAATGAAAGAATATCCCAGTTGCCTGTGATTCCCTCTGACAGACAGCTGTCCATATGTCATTACCAAAGTGGTAACATTTAAAAGCAAAGTTGATAGGTTCTCCAATCCTCTTTTTTTTTTCCAATCCACTTTTCATTTTTCCCTTTTGCACACAGAATAAGACCCAATCTTGGTACCAGGATGCTTTTACTCTGCCTCCAGCCTCTCCCAATGCCTCATAGCCTGAACTTTCCCCAGCTTCTCTCATTGGCTAGAGTCTTCCCCAGAGACTGCTTATAGCTCCTACTCATCCTTTAGTTTATATCTAAGAGGATGCCACTACCCTCCACTCAATTTTGTTTCATTCTTCTACTTTCACGGGATTTTTCAATCACAAATTTACTTGTTTTACTTGTGAATGCAATCACAAGCTCCCCAGATTGAATTAATAGATAAATAATTGCTGTTGATTTTGGTTCATGTTGTTGTTTTTATGTGCCATCGAGTCACTTGCAACTCATAGTGACCCTGTTTACAAGAGCCCTAAACGCCGTTCTATCCTGTGCCAACCTTGTCGTCTCAAACACACTTATTCCCACCACTCCAGTCATCAAGGTTTTCCTCTCCTGCACCATCCCTCCACTCTCCCAAACATGATGTCCCTCTCCAAAGACCAGTCCCTCCTTGCAACATGCCCAAAGTATGTCAGACGAAGCTTCAGAATCCTTGACTCCAAGGAGCATTCTGGCTTCACCCTCTCCTGGATGAACCTGTTTGTTCTAGCAGTCCATGGTATATTCAACACTCTTGTCCAGCACCACAGTTCAAAGGCATCAATTCTCTTCCTACCATCCCTATTCACTGTGCAATTCTCCAATGCCTAGCACGTAATTGCGAAGACTATAGCCTTGATCAGGTGCACCTTAGTCTCCAACCTGACATTGTTGCTCTTCAGTACTCTTCAGAAGTCCCTCACAGCTAGCTTTCCCAATGCAATTCATCTCTTGATTTCCTGGCTGCTGCTACCAAGAGTGTTGACTGTGGAGCCAAGTAAATGAAAACTGTTAACTATCTCAATCTCTTCACCATCCATACTGATACTGCCATTTGACCCAGTGGTGAGAATCTTTGTTTTCCTGATGTTGAGCCTCAATCCATATTGGAGGCTGCAGTGTTTGACCTTCTGCCGCAAGCGCTTCAGGTCCTCCTCAGTTTCAGCAAGCAGGGTTGTGTCATTTGCATAAGGCAGGTTGTTGATGACTCTTCCACCAATCCTGATGCCACATTCCTCCTCGTACAGCCCTGCATCTTCGATGATCTGTTCTGCATACAGATTGAAAAGGTATGGAGACAAAAGACATCCATGATGGACCCCCTTCCTGATTTTGAACCATTCAATGTCTCCCTGCTCTGTTCTGACGACTGCCTCTTGGTCCAAGTATAAGGTTTCACATTAGCACAATCAAATGTTCTGGGATTCCCATTCTTCTCAGAGTCAGCCATAGCTTGTTGTGATCCACACAGTCAAAAGCCTTTGCGTAGTCAATGAAACACAGATACATATTCTTCTGATATTCTCTGCTTTCTGCCAAGATTCATCTAACATTAGCTATAATATCCCTAGTACCATGACTTCTCCTACACCCAGCTTGCACATCTGGCAGTTCTCTTTTGGCATATTGTTCCAAATGATTCATAGTGATTCCAATTTGTGTCAGAGTAGAAATGTACTACTTAGAGTTTTTAGTAACTGATTTTTGAGAAGTAGATCACCAGAGTTGTCTTCTGAAGTGTTTCTGGATATGCTCAAATCTCCAACTTTTTGCTTAATGGTCAAGTGGATGAACTGTTAGCATCATCCATTGATCAGGTCTCTGTTTCCTCTGTACGTCCAGCACCATTGTTGTTAAATGCCATCAAGTCAACTGCAATTCATAGCAGCCCTATGAATGTTACGTTATCCTGCACCATTCTCATGGTCTCTATGGTGCTCAAGCCCATTGCATTAGTCACTGCATCAATCCATCTTGTTGATGATTTTCCTCTTTGACTGACCTTCCACCTTCCCAGCATGATGTCATCTCCAAGGAGCGGTTCCTCTTGAAAAGTAAGTGAGATAAAAGTGATGCCAAAAGTAATTAAGATTCATTTTCATCATCCTTGCCTTTAAGGAGCACCGTGGTTGCACTTCCTTCAGGGCTAATTTGTTTGTTCTTTGACCTGTTTATGAGATATTCAGTGGCCTTCACCAACACCACAATTCAAGACATTCATTTTCCTGTAATCCTTACTCATTATCCTTATTCATTCCTAGATCAGATGTATAGGAAGCAATTGAAAAGGTCATGGCTTGGATTAGGTACACCTAACTCTTTGAACTGATATCCCTGCTCTTTAGAAACTTAGAAAGGACCTTGAAAGAAAATTTGCCCTGTGCAACACATCATTTAAATACTTGCTTGCTGTTATCATGGGTGTTGATTATAGATACAAGTAAAATGAAATCATTGACAGCTTTAAACTTTACTTAAATCCAGCAGCATTAAAACTTCAATATGTGCTTAGTATGGGATTGTATGTGCTTGATACAGAGTGAATGAATGAGAAAATAAATAATGTGAAAGAATGCAGAACTGATGACTTTCCCCCCATCATGACCCATCAAAATGTGGCACCTTTTCTGTGCAGACTATAATATGCTATGCTTCTCCTGTAAATACTCAAGAATGGAGAGGAGTTGCCACATAGTAATTCCACAAAGAGGTAAAGAGTAAAACATTTCTTCTCAAAGAACACATGTACCATGAAAAGACCCAAACACAACCAAGCTACCAGGGTTATGACAGTTGGCTTATACTGAATGCTCACTCAGGAATTGATATGGATGTTCACAATTATTACTGCCAACAGTTTTTGAGAGGTCCTGCTCCCTTCTCTCCCTTTTAACTAGATATCTGTATGCCCACTGCAAAAGAGAAGCTGGTAGGTCAGTGCTAACCATGTATAATCACAGGTGAGAAATAAAAGAATTTTCGATGGCAACCAACAACATGCCACACCCTTCCTTAGCCTTAAGGTCATGTTATACATAGGACACACGATTATACTTGGATAGATTTGAGCGCACACATAGTAAAAATTAATCTTAAACCTCAATTAGTGAGATAAAAGCTTGAAGTGACTGAATTTACCTGAGATTGACTAGATTGACATTTCTTTCAAGGAAACTAGGACTTTCAGGAATCGAGTTTCATATCAACAACATAATGGAATTACATATTTTTACATGTAAGCTTACATTCTTCTTATCACCAGATATGTTTGTGTTTTTCTTCATATATTTATGTGTATTAATAGGTATGAATTTTAAGAAATGGAATAAACCAAAATATTGTCATTTGTTATCTCTAAAAAATGTTAAACATGGTGGTTTTGTACAATGATTTAGTCTACATTATGAAGCTGTGGTTTGAATGGAGCAAGGGTTTAAAATTAGGAAGGATGTGTGTCAGGGTTATATCCTTTCTTAACACCTATTCAAGTTGTATGCTGAACAAATTATTTGAGAGCTGGACTCTATGAAGAAGAATGTGATATCAGGATTGGAGGAAAAGTCATGCTCAATCTGCATTATGCAGATGAAAGAACTTTGCTTGCTGAAAGGGAGGAGGATATGAAATGCTTGCTGCAGAAGATCAATGATAACAGCCTTTGGTACGGATTATATCTCAACATCAAGAAAACAAAGGTACTCACCACAGGACCAACAGTCAACATTATGATAGATGGAGAAAGGGTGGAAGCTGGTAATGATTTCATCTTGCTTGGATCAGATATCAACACCCTTGGTACCAATAATCAGCAATCAGGAGACACATTGCGCTGGGAAAGTCAGCTGTAAGAGACGTCTCCAAAATGCTGAAAAGCAATAATGTCAGTTTGAAGACTAAGGTGCACCTGATTCTGGCCATGTTCTTCTCAATCACCTGCTATGCATCAGAGAGCTGGACAATGAATAAGGATGACACAAGAATTTATGCCTTTGAGTTGTGGTGTTGAAAAAGAGCACTGAATATCCCATAGACTGTAAAAAGAACAAATACTTGGAAAAGTACAAGTCTTGGAAAAGATGCAGCCAGAGTGCTCTTTGGAGATAAGGATGGCAAAATGGACATCATGCTTCGAAAGATAGGAGGGTCAGTGAAGGAGATGAAGACCCCTAATGAGATGGATTGACATGAAGAGTTTAGCGGTGGGCGCTATTGTGCCAGAGATGATGAAGATGGCACAGGATAGGGCAGGGTTTAAGTCAGCTGTTTGTAGGGTTGCTATGATTTGTACTTGATGACAACTTACAACAACAATGATGCATAATTGGATGAGTTTCTCTAAAAGGGTTATTGAAATTCTCTGTATCAGGATAGAATAAAAACAGAACACATCCTTGCCCCAATAAAGTTCACACTGAGGGATGCTAAGGTGTAATATGACGAAGTGTGAATGGGAGTAGCTGGCCATGTCACAGGGCACTGTGGAGAAACTTGGAGTGCCATGTGGCACAGAATGGTTGGGGCTACGCTTACATCATGCGTTATGGCATGGATGGACAAAGGGAAACGCCATGCATTACAGTTGTTAGTCGAGAGCATGGGTTGAATATCCCTGACTGGCTCAGTTTGGATTTTCATGTTTGCTGTGCTTTTTGTTGTAAGAGAGATGAGAGACTATGTCACATTCTCTTGCCAACAATCAACTGAGGTGTCAGTCTAGCTTTATTGTTCCTATAAATGGCTGAAGACACCTTACCCTGGGCTCCCTCTGTCCACCTTATGTGCATTTAATGTGTGTACCAAGAGTCAGCCTACCCTCAGTCTCTCCTACCTGTCTTTTCCTTGCCTTTACACACCTAGAACCTCATCTATGGTACTGTTTCTTTTTCCTCCCAGCTTCTCTTTGCTCCTCATCTCAATCTCCCTTCTTCCTCTCATTCCTCTTGAATATCTAAGAGGCAAGAATCCTGACACCCAGATCAGCTTGTTGGAGAGGCTGAATGAAAACTAAGAGAAGAGAAGGCAGAAAGGGGCTGCTTAGAGGTTGTTTGTGTTGAGGTATGAGGTACCTACTGGGGATGCTGTTTGTGTCCAAGCTATGAAGAGTCCAGCTGGGGGTGTTGGTCATTCATAAGACTGTAAGATGTCCTTCTGGAGATGCTGCCATGTCCAAGCTATGAAGGGTCTTGTTGGAGGATTGGGTCTTGTTTATGACTGTGAAGTGTCCTCTGGAGGGGTTGTCCATATCAAAGACTGGGGGGTGTTCAATTGGAGGTGTTGCCAAGAACACAGCTGTTAGGTGTCCTGCTGGAGGTATTGTTCATGTCTATGACTGTGAGGTATCCTACCAGAGGGGTATTGTCCATTTTGACAACTTTGAAGTGTCCTGTTGGAGGTAGTAATGTCCACAATTGTGAGATGTCCTGGACAGAAGTGTGTGTCAATACTTTCCCACCCACAAAAGCTCCTAGGAGGAAACACGAGCCATATTGTTCACAAGTGCCTGGAGAGCTTGAGTCTGGCCACTAGCTGCCAATCTAGTCCTTTATCCTGTGATAAGAGATGGTAGTGACTTGTGGTAGACAGTCATCCCTACCATCTGACTTTATTCACTTGTAGCCTGTCTACAGGACAGTGTGGAGATTCCTCAGAGGTCCTCATCCTCCCTCCTTCTCTCAGACACTGCTCGTCTCTCAGCCCAGATTTCTGTGGGGTCTTGCGCCCAACAGTAAGAAGAGGAACTGTGTGATGTGCTTATTTGGTAGAAGATGTTGTTGTTGTTATTGTTGTTGTGTACAACTGAGTCATCTGTGACTCATAGTGACCTCATTTGTAATAGCTCTGAACCCTGCCCAATCTTGAGCCAGTCTCCCTGTCTCTGACACACCTACTCCCCTTACCCCAGTTACTGTGTCACTCCACCTCATCCAGGGTCTTCCCCTCCCTCAACCCTTCCAAGCATGATGTCCTTCTCCAAGAACAGGTCCCTTCTAGCAGCATGCCTGAAGTATGAGATGGAGCTTCAAAGTCCTTGCCTCCATAATTCAATAAGGTTTAGGTTTATAAAACACAATGTATGGGAATGATTGTATGAAACACGATGTGAATGAAGGAAAGTGTGAAACATAATGTATACAAATTTTGTATTCAAGCCAATATAAAAAAATTTTTTTAAGGAAAAAGATAAAAATCCTTACCTCCAAGGAACAACTTGGTTTCACCATCTCCAAGCCAGACCTGTTTGTTCTCTTGGCGATCCATGGTGTGTTCAAGATTCTTCTCTAGCATCACAGCTCAAGAGGCATCAATTGTTCTTTTGTCTTTCTTAGACATCATTCAACTCTCTGATGCATAGCAAGTAATTGTGAAGACCATGTCCTGAATTAGGCACACCTTAGTCTCTAAAATGACATTGTTGTTCTTTAGGTCCTTGACAGCAGTTTTCCCTAATGCAACTAGTCCTTTGTTTTCCTGAATGCTGGTGCCAAGAGTGTTGTTTGTGGAGCCAAGCTAGTTGAAAATGTTAACAACCTCAAGCTCTTCTCCATCGATGAATTATAAAACTCATTGCTGTCAAGTCGGGACAAGCTCATAGCTGACCCTCCATTGGATTTCCTAGTTTGTAAGCCACATAAGAGAAAATTGCTCATCTTTCTCCAATGGAGCTCTTGGTATATTTTTAAAAATTTTATTTTATATTGGTTTGCATGCAAAATTTGTGTACCCTGTGTTTCATACTTTCATTCATTCACATTGTGTTTCATACAATGGTTCCCATGTATTGTGTTTTCTAAAATTAGTGTATTTTAACTGGCAGATGCAACTTTATGTAGATGGTGCAATCAGAGCCCCCTGGAAGGCAGAAGATTTAAGTGACTGCTTAATTATGTCCTAAGGGCAAAATACGCCCTTTCGTATCCCAAATTGTGTTTTAAGAGAATTTCTGTTGGGCCCAAACTGGTCCGTTTGCATGCAAACAAAGGCGGAAATATTCCTGGGTTTGAGCTGAGTACCTCGGCTGTGCAGTTTGGAAAGTGGCTGGGTTTTGACACCTCAGGAGTTTCCTCGTCTCCTTACCTGTGCATGGAACTCTCTCCACAGATCAGTCATGCCAGAATATCACCGGAGTAGAGAAGCCTCAAGGAACTCCTCTCAGTTTCCAGCCCACCTTCATCCATGAGTGGGACACCAGATTAGTAAACCTGCAAGTTATTTTTTAATAAAAATAAAGTTTTTTATATAAGTTGTGCTTTTAATGAAAGTTTGCAGGAAAGATTTTCATTCACTCACTGTTGCATGTTTTACCCCTCTCTCTCCCTCCTCCCTCCTCCCGTTCACTTTTTTTTTTAAGCAGAATTTTTCTTTATTTAGTTCTCTAACAAGGTGAAATTCTCTTCAAATGTTAAACTAACCTTGAATCTGGGGTGAATAATTTGTTATGATTTAATTTTATCTGCTAAAATTTTGTGAAGAACTTTTGCATATGTTCATAAAAACTACTATTCATAGTTTCCTTCTAATGCCTCTGCATGGTTTTCATATCAAGTAGTTTTATGAGTGGAAAATGTTCCCTTTTTCAGTTTTCTTTTTTTACTGATATTTTAATGAAAGTTTATAAAGAACTTGGATTTCCATTTCTTCACTGTTGCACATTATCCTCCATGTTCACTTTTTTCTTTAGATAAAAAAGCTTTCATTGTTATACAATCCACATCCCCCCAGCCCACTTTACTATGCAGCTCTTATTCTAGATTCTTGTCATGCCAATAATACTTAATCATATATTCCTTTTCTACAGTTCTCTCCCTTGTTTGTTTCAATGTTGTGTGCATTATTTATCCCCTCTTAGTTTCCCCCAACCCCCATATCAGTCCTGTTTTGTCACAGTGGCACTATGCAGTATTTGTCTTTCTGTGACTCAGATATTTCATTCAGCATAATGTCCTCCATGGTCACCTATTTGGTATAATATTTAATTAGTGCTTTGTTTTTCAGTGCTGCATAGTATTACATTGTGTGAATATACCACAGCTTTTCTGTCCATTTGTTTGTTGATGGGCACTTGGGTTGTTTCCAACTCTTTGCTATTGTGAACAAAGCAGGGATAAACATGGGTGTGCATATATCTGCTTGGGTGTCAGTTCTGGTTTCTTTAGGGCATATTCCCAGTAGTGGAATTGCTGGGTCAAATGATATTTCTATTTCCAACTTTTTGAGAGAGCACCATACAGCCTTCCATAGTGGTTGCACCACTTTACACTCCCACCATCAGTGAATGAGGGTTCCAATTTCTCCACAACCTTGCCAGCATTTGTTGTTTGCTGTTCTGTTGAATTTTGCTATTCTTACTAGCATGAGATGATATCTCACGGTTGTTTTGATTTGCATCTCTCTTAGAACTAGAGATTTTGAACATTTCTTCATGTGTTTGTTTGTCATCTGAATGTCGTCTTTGGTGAAGTGTCTGTTCGTTCATATCCTGTGCCCATTTTTCAACTGGATTATTTACTTTTATCTTGTTGTGGTGCTTGGATATTTTATAAATTCTAGATAGAAGTCCCTTATCTGACATGTCATTACCAAATATTTTTTTTCCAGTCTGTGGCTTCCGTTTTTACCCTGTTGGACAAGTTTTTGGATGTGCATAGGGATTTGATTCTTAGAAGGTCCCATTCTTCTATTTTATCCTCTTCTGGTTGTAGGTCACCTTTATTTTTTTAATATTCATTTCTTGTTTCACAATTACTTTTCTTTCCTCCTTCCACTCCCAGTTCTCTTTGAAATGTTCCCCTTATTCTGGGCTATTCTCATACATGTAAGGCCTAATAATATATCTTTTAAATAATTCTTTCCTTCATCTGTTCCAATGCAAGACTCATTATTTAGACACCCTTATCGTACTATGCTTCCAACCCCCCCCCCGATGTCAGACCTGCTTTATAATAGTGATGCTATGCAATATTTGTCCTTTTGTGACTGAGATATTTCACTTAGCGTAATATCCTCCAGGGTCCCCCAAGTTGTGTAATTACAAGTTCATTGTTTTTCAATGCTGTATAATATTCAATTGTATGAACATACCATAGTTTTCCCAACCATTTCTTTGTTGATGGACACTTTAGTTGCTTCCATCTCTTTGCTATTGGAAATAGCACAGCAATAAACTTGAATGTGCAAATATCTGTTTGGATGACAGTTATGGTTTCTTTAGGGTATATTCCCAGTTGTGGCATTTCGATTTCCAACTTTTTGAGAAAGTGCCAAACCACCTTCCATAGAGGTTGCACCATTTTATACTCCCACTAGTAGTGAATAAGTGTTCAAATCTCTCTACAACCTCTCCAGCATTTATTGTTTGCTGCTCTGTTGAATTTTGCTATTGTTGCTGGGGTGAGATAATATCTCATAGTTGTTTTGATTTTCATCTCTTGTAGAACTAGGCATTTTTTAATTTATTTTATTTTATTATTTTTGTGTGAGTGTACCGTCAAATTAGATCTGACTGGTACTGGAGGAGATTGTCCCTCCTTCCCCGGCAGAGCATCTGGTGGATTCGAACCGTGCGCCTCTGGGATTGTAGTTGCAGCTCCTTAACACTAGGCCACCAGAGCTCCCCTAGAACTAGGCATTTTTGAACATTTCTTCATGTGTTTGTTTGCCATCTGAAAGTCTTCTTTGGTGACGTGTCTGTTCATATCCTGTGTCCATTTTGTGATTGGGTTTTTCAACTTTTCTTGTTGAGGTGGTGGAATATTCTGTAAATTTTAGATATGAGTCCCTTTGCGAACATCTTAACAGTTAGACTGGGGATGCTGAATGGACGTGGCGACAGTGAGCCTGCCGATCCTGGACAGACGTGGGTACTGTGTGCGGATACTGGATGGACATGACGGATAGCGAACCTGAGCACTTGACTATGTGATTTTGTTTTTCTCTTGTTCTCCAGGTGCTTTCTCCTGAGTTTGACTGATAATTGACCCCAAGGTTCTGCTGAGCTTAGGTTGGCTTTGTCTCATTCTGGGTCCCCTTTGTTTCATGTTCTACTATCCCTCCCATGCCATGTGACAACATGCTGAGGGATAGGCCAGCACTCAGCCCCCAGAGCCCCTCCTCTGTGGGAACCTCTGTGCTGTTCTCTAATTAATGGATTTGTGCTGCACTGAGCCATCTGCCTATTTCTAGGGGTGAGTGTGCCTGTGATTAATGGCTGCCCAGAGCTGGCCCATACCTCAGTGTAGACCAGTGCTGGTGGGCAGGTGTTCCAGAAGTGACGTCTGAATTACCATGTTGCCTTGCACCTCACAACCCACATCTGAGGCTCAGCAGCCTCCCTGGATAATGGGCTCATTAACACGAGTCCAGAATGGGGCCCAGCAGGCCTGGGCTCCCCTTCTGAGACTTGGTGATGACACTCCTGGGCTTCCCCCACCCCTGCTTCCTCATTAAGATGTCCATATGGGCCTGCCCATTGCTCCTTTCAACATTGCAACTGGAGGCTTAATTTTCTTTTTCAATTCTCTCAGCTTGAGAAATTCAGAGTAAGTTCTTCCCTTTTTATTCTCCCGTTCCAACTCTCTGCACTTTCCTTGATAGTACTTTGCTTTGTCTTCTTGAACTGCCCTTTGAGATCTTCTCTGTGGCTCTTTTACTTCAGCCTCTTTTCCCTCTGGCTTCTCAAAAGTCTAGTGCAATTTTCAGAGTCTCTCCAGACATGTTTTGTTGGTTTTTTTTTTTCTTTCTCCTCTGTAGTGACTTTTTGCTCTCCTCATGGATGATATCCTTGATGTCATTCCACAATTCATCTGGTCTTCAATCATTGGTTTTCAATGCTTCATACCTGTTCTTAAGATGATTGTGAAATTCAGGTGTAATAGACTCAAGATTGTATTTAAGTTCTGTGGGCTTTTAAATTTGTTGGCCTTAATTTGAACTTGAGTAATTGATGGTCTGTTCCACATTCCATAGCTGGCCTAGTTTTGACTGCTGATATTGAGCTTCTGTAGTGATTCTTTACACAGATGTAGTCATATTGATTTCAATTTAGGCCATCAGGTGAAGTCCATGTGTAAAGTCACCATTAGTGTTTTTAGAAAAGGCATTTTCAATGACTAAATCATTGAACATACAAAGTTCACTCGCTCTATTTCCATATTTATTTCTGTCACCAGGTCTATGTTTTCCAACTATCATTTACTTTTCATTGGTTCCAATTTTTGCATTCTAGTCACCAATTATCAAGGACAACTGACTGGGGCTGAAAAATTTCAGAACATACTATATGAGCAGGAACCAATGACAATGAAGGAAGAAGTTGAAGCTACACTGAAGGTATTGGCACAAAATAAGGCCTCAGGAATTGATGAGATACTAATTGATGTGTTTCAACTAACAGATGCAGCCCTGGATGTACTCACCAGTCTATCCATATTTGTTCCCATTCCCAAAAAAAGGTGATCCAATGGAATGTAGACACCATCAAACAACATTATTAATATCATGTACAATCAAAATGCTGCTGAGATCATGAAAAACACTTAGAATAATACATAGAGAGGGAATTGCCAGAAGTTCAAGCAGGATTTAGAAGAGGCCATGATACTGGGGATATCACTGCTGATGTCAGATGGATCTTGGCTGAAGGTGAAGAACACCAGAAGAATGTCTATATGCTTTATGAACTATGTAAAGGAATTTGACTGTGTGGATCATAATAAGTTATAAGTTAGAAGAATGGGAGTCACAGAACACTTAATTGTGCTCATGTGAAACTTATACCTAGGTCAAGAGGTTACTGTATACACAGAACACGGGAAGACTACATGGCTTAAAATAAAGAACTGTTTCAAGGTCTATCTTTTCTCCATACCTGTTAAACATATATGCTGAATAAGACTTTGAGAAGCTGGACTCTATGAAGAAGAACATGGCATCAGGGTTGGAGAAAGACTCATCAATAACCTGTGTTATGCAGATGACAAAACCTTGCTTGCTGAAATTGAGGAGGACTTGCATAAAATAAAAAAAAAAATAGAGCCTTCAATATGGATTCCATTTAAACATCAAGAAAACAAAAATTCTTACCACTGAACAAACTGGCAATACCATAATAGATGGGAAAATTGAAGTTGTCAGTGATTTCATCTTGCTTAGATTCACAATGAACACCCTTGGTACCAGCAGTCAGGAAATCAGGAGACATGTTGTACTGGGAAAATCTGCAGTTGGGCATCTCTCTCATTATTGAAGACCAACAGTATCAGTTTGAGGACTAAGATGCATCTGATTCAGGTCATAGTCTTTTCAATCACTTGTTATGCATATGAGAGCTGGACAATGAATAAAGATGAAAGAAGAATTGATACCTTTAAGTTCTGTTGGGGATTTTAGAGAAGAGTACTCAATATCCCATGGACTGCCAAAGAACAAACAAATGCATCTTGGAGAAAGTGAAGTCAGAGTGCTCCTTGGAAGCAAAGATGATAAAGCTTCATCTCACATACTTCAGTCATGTTGCTAGGAGAGGCTATTCCCCAGAAAAGGTGGAGGGTCAGGGAGAGAAAGACCTTCAACCAGGCGGATTCTCACAATGACTGTTGCAGTGGGCTCTAGTGAGTCAGAGATTGTGAAGGTGGCACAGGATAGCACAGGGTTCCAATCTCCTGTTCGTAGGGTCACTGTGGGTCATGTTCGCCTCAACAGCACTAACAACATGGGCCTGCCATCTCAGGAATAGCCGTTGGGGATGGAAGTCTGGGAGAACATAGTCTGGGAACAGTGGTCTGAGGATGGCAATCTGAGGTATGTGGAATGGTATAGTCTGGAGGGCAGTGATCTCAGGGACAGTTGTCATGTGGAAGTAGTTTGGTAAACAATGGGCCAGCGAAGGTATTCTGGAGACAGTAATCTGATGCAGGAGAAGTAGGAAGAGCAGGCTTGAGGGTAGTGATCTGAAGACAGAAGCCTGGGTTGATGATATGGGGGACACTGGTTTGGGGCGTGATGGTCTGGCAGATGAGGAAGAGTTGTCTGAGAGGTAGTGGTCTGGGAAATGGTGGTCTGAGGGAAGGGCCTAGAGGGATAGTGGTCTGGAAATAATGATTCAGGGAATTGGGGTCTGGAGGACAGCAGGCTGGGAGACTGTGCGGTAAAATATGGTGTCTAAGAGTGTTAGTCTGAGAATCTGTGATCTGGAAGACAATGGTGTCAGGAAAGCTGGGCACTTCTGCTAACTCATGAGACTGCAGAGACTGTAAGTGCAAGTTCTGTGGGTCAGGGACCTGGTCAGAGGCTTCTGAGAAGAGGCAAAGTTGAGATCATACCTTGTCAGAGCATCCATTTATATACTGGATACAGGCTACCTACACTCAGAAACACCCCTTTTGATTGGTGGGCTGCTCCCAGCAGATCCCACAGAAGAAGGTGATGATGCTTCATTACACTGTGGAATAACAATCTGCTCAATGCCTTCCAAACCACTGAGCATCACAACACTAAGCAAATGGACACATGACATGGACCACCACACAGGCACTGGCTGATGTGACCAACAGAATGTGAGAGAAGAAACAGGTCCACGAGACCAGGTGCCGGCAGAAAGGGCACAAGACAGTCATTGCAGTGGAGTGACTGGGCCCCTCAGAAGGCTGGCTTGACCTAGATCTTGTCACCCAGATGTTTTTACAAACACCTCATAGATAGAAGGTGAGTTCAAAGTTCAAAGTCCGAAGCTGGGTGCCAATAAAGTTTTATTTGTAGTTTGCAGATTTACTACAGACACACAAGCTTGAGGCATGCAAAGTTGCAGGCATTAGCTCAGATCATGCTCAGACTCATCACACTAAGCACTGTTCTGTCGTCAGATGGAACAGTAATTGTAGTTGTTGTTCTTGTTGTTAGGTGCCATCGAGTTGAGTACAACTCATAGCGACCCTATGAACAAAAGATCTGAACCCAGTCCTGTCCTGCAACATACCCATACTTCCTGACACACAGAGCCCATTGCAGCAGTCACCTTGTCAATCCACCTCTTTGAGGGTCTTCCTCTCCTTCACTGACCCTCCACCCTTCCCAGCATCATGTCCTTCTCCAAGGTATAGCACCTCCTAGCAATATGTCCAAACTATGTGAGGCGAAGTCTCATCGTTTTTCCCTCCAAAGAGCACTCTGGCTGCACCCTCTCCAAGACATATCTATTTGTTCACTTGGCTGTCCATGGGATGTTCAGTGCTCTTCAACACCACAGCTCACAGTATCAATTATTTTCCCGTCTAGTTCTCAGATGCATAGCTAGTAATTGGAAAGACAATGGCCTGGAACAGACACACTTTAGTCCTTAAACTGACATCACTACTCCTCAATAATTTGGAAAGGTTCCCTAACTGAAGACTTTCCAAGTACTATGTGTTTCCTTATTTCCTGACTGCTTGTACCAAGGGTGTTGATTGTGGATTCAAACAAGATGAAGCTGTTGACAATTTTAATCTCCTCTCCATCCACCATGAGTCTGCCTATTTGTCCAGTGGTAAGAATCTTTGTTTTCTTGATATTGAGACACAATCAATACTGAAGGCTGCATTCCTTGATCATCTTCAACAAGTGCTTCAAATCCTGTTCACTTTCAGTAAATAAACTTGTGTCGTCTGGATAACGCAGGTTATTGATGAGTCTACCTCCAATCCTGATGCCACACTCCTCTTCATAGAGTCCAGCTTTTCATATAGTTTGCTCAGGATGTAGATTGAACAGGTATGGAGATAGAATACATCCCTGACACACTCTATTCCCAGTTCCAAACCATGCAGTTTACCCCTGCTCCATTTGCACAACAGCCTCCTGCTCAAAGTATAGGTTCCTCATGAGAACAATCAAGGGCTCTGGGATTCCCAGTCTTCTCAATGTCAGCCACAACTTGTCATGATATACACAGTCAAATGCATTTGCATAGTCTTTAATAAAGCACAAATAGACATTCTTCTGGTATTCCTTACTTTCAGCCAGGATCCCTCTGATATCAGCAAGGATACCCCTGGTGCCACAGCCTCTTCTAAATCCTGCTTGAACTTCTATTGTTTTTGTTGTTTTGGTTTTTTAAATTAATAAGTATTTTTAAATTCATTTTAATGAAAGTTTACAGAGACTTTGGGTTTCCATTCATTGTTGCACTTTTCTCCCTGCCCACTCCTCCCTCCCCAATTCTCTCTTCTCTTTGAAAAGTAAAAGAAAACTTCTTTCATTGTTAAACAATCCCTTCCAGCAAGTCCACTCCTTTATGCTGTCTTCATTCTGGACTCCTGTCATAACAATAATAACTAATCATATATCCCATTTGAACTTCTACTTTGGTTTTGTTTTGTTTTAACTTCTGGCAATTCCCTATTTATGTACTGTAACAACTGTTTTTGAATGATCTTCAGCAGTATTGTGTTTGCATGTGATATCAATGATATTGTTTGATAATTTCCACATTCAGTTGGATCACACTTCTTGGGAATAGGAACAATTGTAGACCTCTTCCAATCCATTGGCCAGAAAGTTGTCCTTCAAATTTCCTGGGATAGGCTGGTTAATGCATCCAAGTCTGCATCTGTTAATTGAGATAAATCAATAGATATCCCATCGATTCCTGGGGCTTATCTTTTGCCAGTGCCTTCAATGCAGCTTATACTTCCTCTTTCATTACCATTGGTTCCTGTGCATACGGTAAGTCTTGAAATTTTTCAGTGTCAATCAATTCTTTCTGGTATAGTGACTCTGTGTATTCCCTTTATCATCTTCTGCTGCTTTCTGGGTCATTGCCCTTTGCATCTTTTAACATTGCAAAATGAGGCCTAAATTTATTTTTTAATTCTTTTAGCTTGAAAAATGCAGAGCAAGTTTTCCCTTTTTATTCTCCAATTCCAGATCTCTGCACATTCTATTATAACACTTTGCTTTGTCCTCCCAAGCTGCCCCTTGATACCATGTATCTATCTGTTCAACTCTTCCACTTCAACATGTTTTCCTTTAGATTTGGCTTCTCCACATTCCAGTGCAATCTTTGGTCTCTTCTGACACCCATTTTGGGTGTTTTTTTTTCTCTCCTGTTTTTGTAATAACCTTTTGCTTTCTTCATGGATGATATCATCCCACAACTCATCTGGTCTTCTATTGCTGGTGTTCAATGCCTCAAACCTATTCTTAGATGATAACAAAATTCTGATGGAATTGATTCAAGATCATATCTTGGTTCCTGTGAACTTATTTTAATTTTCTTCAGCCTTAATTTGAACTTGCATATGAATAATTGATGATCTGATCCACAGTCTTCCCCTGGCCTAGCTTTGATTGCTGATAATTGAGCTTCTCTAATGATTTCTTCCACAAATGTAGTCAAACTTATTCCTATGCAGCCCATCGGGTGAAATCCATGTCTAAATTAATCTTTTGTTTCTTTTAGAAAAAGTACTTGCAAAGAATAAATCATTGTAAATACAAAATTTAGTCATTCCATTTCCAGCATCATTTCTATCACCAACTCCATATTTTTCAACTACTATTCCTTCTTTATTATTTCTTACTTTTGCAGTCTAGTCACCAATTACCATTAACACATAATGATTACATGTTCTGTCAATTTCAGACTGCAAACTTTGGTAAAAAAAAAATCTCAATTTCTTCCTCTTTGGCATATACTTGCATAATAGTCATATTAGTGGGTCTTCCTTGTATGTGTATGGATATTATCCTATCAGTCACAACATTGTATTTCAGGATAGAACTTGATATTGACTTTTTTTACTGTGAATGCAACACCATTCTTCTGTTTTTCATTCCCTACATAGTGCATCATATGATTTTCTTATTGAAAGTGGCCATAACTAGTCCATTGCATCTCACTAATGCCTAATATGTCAGTCTTCAGAGCGTCCACTTCATTTTTAACAATGTCCAGTTTACCAACATTCAGCCTACCAGCAGTCCATGTACAGATTGTTAAATGATGTTTGTCATTGCTTTTCCTCATTTCAATGAACTTCCAATCTGAGTTCTACCACTATACTACTATAACTATCCTCTTTGTTTAGTGTTTATAGGATTTTCAAAAGCCTTTTATTTAGGAAGTGGATGGTCCATCCTGCTTCCTAGAATTGTAGTTATTAGGAGCCATCAGATAGACTACGACTGGGCCCCGTGAGTAACAGATCCGAATCTGCCCTGTCCGGTGTCATCCTTATCATCTCCTTCATGCTTAAGCCCATTGTGGTAGCTACTTTGTCAATCCATTTTGTTAAGGGTCTTCCTTCCTTACACTAACCTTCGACCTTTCCTAGCATGCTATCTCTCTCCAAAGACTGATTCCTTCAGAAAATAAACGCACAGTAAGTGAGATGAAGTTTCACCATCTTTGCCTCTAAGAAGCACTCTTGGTTGCATTTCCTTTAAAACAAATTTGTTTTGTTTTGTTTTTGACAGTCCATGGACTATTCAACACTTTCACCAACACCATAATTCAAAGGCATCAATTCTCTGTCATCCTTGTTAGTTGTCCAACTTTCAGATGTGTAGAAAGCCACTGAAAATAGCAGGACTTGAATCAGACACATTTTAGTTTTTTAATTGACATCCCCACTCTTTAATATTTTCCACAAATCCTTGACAGCAGATTTCCGCAATGTAACATATCTTTTGATTTCTCAACTACTTTAACCAGGGTTGTTGTCGATCCAAGTAAAATGAAATCAGTGATAACTTCAATATGTTCTTCATTTCTCAGGATGCGGCCTATCGATCCAGAGGTAACAATATGTTTTTCTTGATTTTTTTTAAGGATGGTGTATGCGAACTCTGCTTCTTCTTCTTTTTTTTATTAATTTCAATGAACATATACAGAGATTTTGGACTTCCATTCATTCATTGTTGCACTTTTCTCATCCTGAAGACTGCTTCGAGCCTTCTTCACTTTCTGTAAGCAAGGTTTTGCCATCTGGGTAATGCAGGTTATCAATAAATCTTCCACCAATCCGGATGAAACAGAGAAGAGATGAAATATTAGAAAAACAACCAGGCTATATAGTTACTGGGACACAGTGGGCTTGACCTTCACCCAGACCCCTCCCCCTTGAGGCTGGCACTCTCACAGGTATCCTTTGTTCTTTGTCTTGCTTTAGTCTGTGGCACACTCTGTTCCTAAGTTTGGTCTGGCCCCTTCTGCCACTCACTGCCTCTGAGGCCCACAACTTTCTGTCTGGAAGACACCAAAGTGTCACATCTGAGCTGTGTATCCCCTGTCATTTTCAAGGTTGCTTCCCATTTGGGGTCTGCTGCTCTGAGACATCTGGAGACAAGGCAGTGCTAATGAGAAACCCATACTTGCTAAGGCAATTGCATAATCTTCTTCCACGCCCAGATGCATCACATGTTGGGACAATGGCCAGGGGTCAGCTCACTCTGAAACCTGCCAGAGGCCCCAGAGGCCCCGGAGTCCTCACCCCACCCCCGCCTAGTCTTAGCAGCACCGCTTTCCCTCCTCCTGAGTTCCATTAGCTTCCCTGTCCCTGCCCCTGCTGGAACCTCATCATTACCCCCTCTTCCCTGAGCCCCACAGTATCCCCAAGTCCTAGGAACACCAGAACTCTCTCCCACTCTTCAGCCTGTGGTTGATCCTCTGACCATCCACCCCATCTCTGTCACACAGCTGGTCTCACACTGAAAGGGAGTAGAGTAGGAGGACCTAGCCTACAAGGCTCCTTGAGGGGCTTTGTGGATAGAGGGAGGTCCCAGCACAGATGTCCCAACACCTGGGCCAGGCATGTATGCCAGAAGCAAAGAAGAGGACTGTGGGTGTGTTTTGACCCTGGAAAGAAATAGACGTTCTTGGTCATGAGACAGTAAGTGCATTTCCTCTGGACAACAACTGGGCAGTGCTACTCAGTGTCTCAGGACTTCAGTGAATTCTCTTCAGGAGTGCACACTTCTCTCTGCATAGAGTACCCACCACAGAGTGCTCTGGTGGGCTTCTGTCTTAGGGTGACATATCTACAGACATATCTCTCATGGCATTCACAAAACTTCTGGTGGAGCCCCTGGTAAAATAGGTAGGACAATCATTTGCCAGTTGGGTGACTGTTCCTGAAATACAGGGACACTAGTCACCCTCACTGTGTGGTGGTGCCATCACCACTGACAATCTGCAGATGGACAGACTCAGTGCTCCGAGATCAGCACCATCCACTCCCAGCCCCTGATACACTCGAATCTGTTTGGGTCTCTATCCATTTCTACCCTTGGTGTTTCATATCAAAACTCAAACTCACGGCCATCGAGTCAGAACTGAGGCATAGCTGACTCTGTAGTAGATTTTTAGAGGCTGTAAATCATGTGAGAGAAGATTGCCTAACTTTGGAGCTGCTGGTGGATTCAAATAACTTGCCTTTAGATTGGCAACGCAACTCACTACCCAGTCATCCACCTGTGGGGTTATACAATAACTATCCTTTTGCACCTCATCCTTTTACTCAGCATAATGTTTCCATGGTCTATCTATGCTAGTAAGTTGGTGCTAGTAAACATTGGCACTTTATTTCTCCAACAATGGTGTAGTATTCGATTGTATAGATAGATCACATTTTGAGTCATCCTTTGATGTTGTTAGATGCAGTCAAGTCAGTCATGATTCATAATAATCCTATTAATAATCTCGCTTTCTCCTTCTCTAGACTCACAGCCTATGCCCTAGTTATGTCCATCATTATAGTCAAAGAGTGTCAAGTTATCTCCTTGAGAATCTCCCTGTCTTTCCCGTCCTCTAGCTTACCCAGCACATCTTTGCCCAAGGACTGACCCCTCCTGACAACATAACTATATGAGCATAAGGTACATGAGACAAAGTTTCACCGTCCTTGCTTCTAAGAAGCACCCTGGTTGTACTGCTGCTGACACAAACTTGATTGTTCATTTGGAAGTTGGTGGGATATTTAATACTCTGCCTCCACAACACAATTCAAGACATTGAGTCTCCTTTAGTCCTTTTTATTCATTCTCTAATTTTCATACACATAGAAAGTGATTGTGGATCAGAAAGCACCTTAGTCTTTAAAATGACATCCTTGATATTTAGCATTTTACAGAGGTTCTTGACAGATTTCACAATGTAACAAGTCCTTTGATTTTCTTACTGCTATTATCATGGAAGTTGATTGTGTATCCAAGCAAAATGTAATTGTTGACAATGTAAATACTTTCTCTGTATATCATACTGTTGCCTATTGGTCTAGTAGTAAGGACTTTTGTTTTCTTGATGTTAAGATGTAATCCATATTGAAGGCTTTAATCTTTGAACTTTTCTAGTAAATACTTCAAATTACTTCACTTTCAGAAAGCAAGAATGTGTCATAGATACAAACAGGTTGTACATGAGTCTTCCTCTAATCCTGAAGCCACCACCTTCTTCACAGAGTCCAACTTCTTGAACGATTTCCTTATCATACAGACTGAATGGGTATGGGAAAAGAATACCTTGGTGCATACTCATCCTGATTTTTAACCATGCACTTTTGTTCTATTTAGACCCACTGCTTCTTGGTCTATGTATAGGTTTCTCAAGAGTACAAGTAAATTCTGGTTCTTCTCAATGTTATCCAGAAGTTTATTGCCATTCTTAGAATTAAATGCCTTTACACAGTCAATGAAACACAAGTAAACGTATTTCTGGTATTTTCTACTTTCAGTCAAGATCCATCTGATGTCAGCAATGATATCCTTCAATTCACAACCTCTTCTGAATAAAATTTGAATTTCTAGAAAGTCCTTGCTGGTGCACTGCTCCAGCCTTCTTAAAAATATGCAGCAAGATTTACATGCATGTGGTATTAATTATATTGCTTGATGATTTCTCAACTCTATCAGACCACATTTTTTTAAATGGGACAAATATAGATCTCTTCCGATCTGTTGGCCAGATAACTCTCTTCCTGTTTGCTTGACATAGATCACTGAACACGTCCAGAGCAATATTTATTTGCTGAAATATCTCAATTTGTCAGCATCAGTTCCTGAGCCCTTTTTGTTGTTACTGTCGCCAATGCCGTCAGTCCAGATTAGATTTCTTTCCTCAGTCCCATTCATTCTTGATGATATGCTACTCACTGAAATGGTTCATTGTTAACCTATTGTTTATTGGTATAGTGGTTGGTATGGAATAGTGATTGTATATATTCCTTCCATTTTCTTTTGATGACTCCTGCATCACTTAAGATTTTGCCCACAGAGACCTTCCATATTGCAATTCAAGTATTAAATTTGCTTTTCAGTTCTTTAACCTTGAGAAATGCTGAGTGTCTTCTTCCCATTTCATTTTCGAACTCCAGCTCTTTATATATTTTGTTATAATACTTTGCTTTATCTTCTTAGCCTTTTTTGTTTGTGTCTCTTATTTCACCATTTCTCCCCTTTGTTTTGGCCTCTAGATATTCTAACCAAGTTTGAGAATCTTTTATAGCATCCGTTTTGTTCTTTTCTTTCCTTTTTGTCTTTGTAATTACCTTTTGCTTTCCATGTTCTTGATATAACTCCACAACTTTTCTGCTCTTCAGTCATTAGTGTTCAGTGTATAAAATCTATTTTTAAATTCAGGTGAATAAATGTTAGGTCATATAATGACTCTCAATGACTTGTTTCCATTTTCCTCAGTTTTTAATTTGAGCTTGTATGTGAGTAATTTAAATCATTCGGTGTTTCCCTGCTCTTTCTGAGAACTGCTTCATGGTCCAAGTATAGGTTTCACATAAGCACAATCAAATGTTCTGGGATTCCCATTCTCCTCAAAGTTAGTCACATGTGTTGTGATTCATACAATCAAATGTCTTTGAGTAGTCAATGAAACACAGACAGATATCCTTCTGGTACTCTTTGCTATCTGCCAAGCTCCATCTGACATTGGCAAGAATGTCTCTATTGACATGACCTCTTCTAAACCCAGTTTGTATTTCTGGCAGTTCTCTGTCAACGTACTGTTCCAGTTGTTTCTCAATAATCTTCAGCAGGATTTTGCTTGCATGTGATATGAGTGACATTTTTTTATAATTTCCACACTCTGTTGGGTCGCTGTTTTTTGGAATGGGAATAAATATAGATCTCTTTCAATCAGTTGGCCAGGTAGTTGTCCTCCAGATTTCTTGGTGCAACCTGGTGAGCACGTCCAGGGCAGCATCTGTTTGTTGAAATATGTCAGTGGTATTCCATCAATTCCTAGTCTTTTCTTTTTTTGCCAAGATATTCAGAGCAGCCTGAATTTTCTCCTTCCTAACCATTGCCTCTATTATCGATTGTTTCTTGAAATTCTTCTGTGTCCACCAATTACCATTTTGTACAATGACAGTATACTCCTCCCATCTTCTTTTAATGCTTCCTGGATCATTCAATATTCTACCCATAGCATCCTTAACTATTGCAACTCACAACTTGAATTTGTTCTTCAGTTCCCTCAGTTTAAGAAATGTCAAGTGAGTTCAGTCCTTTTGATTTTCAGATTCCAGTTCTTTGCACATTTCATTATAAAACTTTGCTTTGTCTTCCTGTGCTGCCCTTTGAAATAATCTATTCAGCTCTTTAATTTCTTGATTTCTTCCCTTTGCTTTGACTTCTCAGCACTTTAATGCAATATTTGGAGTCTCTTCTTCTTCTGTCTTTGTAATAACCTTTTTCATTCTTTGTGGATGATCATCTTTATATCCTCCCGTAGCATAGTTCAAAATCAGAAAAGGAGTGCATCAGGGATGAGTCCTGTCTCCTTACCATTTCAAACTATATGCATAACAGATAATTTGGGATGCTGGGTTTTATGGGGAGGAATGTGACATAATTGGAGGGAGACTCATCAACAACCTGCATTATGCAGATGACACAACCTTGCTTGCTGGATCTGAAGAGGACTTGAAGTGCTTGCTGCAGAAGGTCAAGGACTGTAGTCTTCAGCAGTTATTGAAGCTCAACATGAAGAAGACAAAGATCTCCCCACTGGGCCAATTGGCAGCACCATGATGGATGGAGAATAGATCGAGGTTGTTAACAGTTACAGCTTGCTTGGCTCCACAATCCACACTCTTGATGCCAGCAGTCAGGAA
This sequence comes from Elephantulus edwardii, assembly GCF_000299155.1. Taxonomy (NCBI): domain Eukaryota; kingdom Metazoa; phylum Chordata; class Mammalia; order Macroscelidea; family Macroscelididae; genus Elephantulus; species Elephantulus edwardii. Next base: position 399,492 of record NW_006400159.1, read on the forward strand.
ATCAAAAGACCAATTGCTATAGATAAATCAGCGGTTGGAGACTTTTGCAGAGTAGTGAGAAGGAACGATGTCAGTCTAGAGATTAAGGTGTGCCTGATCCAGGCCGTGGTCTTTGCAATTACTTGCTATGAATCAGAGAGCTGGATAATGACTAAGAATGACAGAAAAATTGATGCCTTTGAGTTGTGGTGCTAGAGAAGAATCTTGAACATACCATGGACTGCCAAGAAAACAAATAGATCTGTCTTGGGGAGGGTGACACCAAGTTTCTCCTTGAAGGCTAGGATTTTGAAGGTCTGTGTCAGATCTTTGGACATTGGTAGAAGGGACCAATTCTTAGAGAAGAATATCATGCTCAGAAGGGTGGAGGGACAGCCCAGGAGAGGAAGACCCCAGATGAGATGACTTGATAGAGTAACTAGGGCAATGGAGGTAAGTGTGTCAGTCAGTAAGACTGGCTTAGAATAGGGCAGGCTTCAGAGTAATTGTACGTAGGGTCACTATTAGTTACAGGCAACCCAACTGTAATTGACAACAGCATATGTGTAATTGAAGGTCTGTTCCACAGTTAGCCCTAATTTTATTTTAACTACTTATATTCACTTTCTCTATGTCTTTCCACAAGTGTACTCAGTATGATTCTTTTGTGGTCCATCAGGCATATTACTTGCATATAGTTATTGGTTATGTTTTCTAAAAAAAAGGATATACAGTGAATCATTAGTTATATAACATTTTATCACATCATATCCAGCCAGCTTCCTTTTTGTCACCAGAGTCATATTTTCCAACTGCCAGTCCTTCTTTGCCTTCAGTCTTTCCATTTCAGTTACCAATTATCTTGATTACATGTTTGAACTACTTCAGACTGTAAAATTATTAAAAAATACTCATTTTCCCTATCTTTGGCTCTAGTGGTTGATGTGCATGTTAGAATAATGTTATTGTTAGGTGCTGCGACTCATATTAGTATGACTCATAGCAAGCCTATGAACAAACGATCTGAACCCTGTTCTATCCAGCACCACACTCACTTTTCCTGATACACAAGAGCCCATTGCAGCAGTCACCATGTCAATCCACCTTGTTGAGGGCCTTCCTCACCTTTGCTTACTCTCTATCATTCTGCAGCATCATGTCCTTCTCCAAGAAATAGCCCCTTCTAGTAACATGCCCAAAGTATGTGAGGCAAGGTCTCATCATTTCTGCCTCTCATTCTGTAGCATCATGTCCTTCTCCAAGAAATAGCCCCTTCTAGTAACATGCCCAAAGTATGTGAGGCAAGGTCTCATCATTTCTGCCTCTCATTCTGTAGCATCATGTCCTTCTCCAAGAAATAGCCCCTTCTAGTAACATGCCCAAAGTATGTGAGGCAAGGTCTCATCATTTCTGCCTCTAAAGAGCACTCTGGCTGCACTCTCTCCAAGATGTTTCTGTTTGTTCAGTGTTCTCCAACACCACAGCTCAAAGGTGTCAACTCTTCTTCTCTCATCCGTATTTGTTTCCCCCTCTCAGATGCATAGAAAACAATTGGAAAAACTACAGCCTGAATAAGACACACTTTAGTCCTCAAACTGACATCATTACTCCTCAATAATTTAGAGAGGTTCCTAACTGTAGATTTTCCCAGTGCAATCAGTCTCCTTATTTCCTGACTGCTGGTCCCAATGGCGTTAGTTGTAGAATCAAACAAGACAAAGCTGTTCACACTTTCAATTTCTTCTCCATCCATCATGATACTACCTATCAGTCCAGTGGTAAGAATCTTTGTTTTCTGGACATTGAGTTGCAATCCATACAAAGTCTGAATTCCTTGATCTTCTGTAACAAGTGCTTTAAGTCCTCCTCACTTAGAGAAAGCACAGGTTATTGATGAGTCTCCCTCCAATACTGATGCCACTCTCCTCCACATAGAGTCCAGCTTCTTGAATAATGTGCTCAGTATACAGACTGAATAGGTATGGAGAGAGAATACAACCCTGACACACTCCTTTCTCAATTTTAAACCATGCAGTGTTCCCCTGCTCTGTTTGCACAATGGCTTTCTGATCCAGGTAGAGGTTCCTCAAGAGCACAATGAAATGCTCTGGGATTCCCATTCTCCTCAATGTCAGCCACAAGTTGATATGATCCACACAGTCAAAAGCCTTTGCAGAGTCAATAAAGCTCTTATAGGCATTCTTCTGGTACTCCTTCCTTTCAGCGAGGATCCATCTGACATCAGCAATGATATCCCTGGTATCATGACCTCTTCTAAAAATCTGCCTAAACTTCTGACAGTTCTCTGTCTGTAAACTGTACTGACCTTTTTTTTAAAAAAAAAAGGAAAAACTGATTTATTTACAAAGGTTGTGTACATTGTTTTTCATGCCTATCTTCCCATTTCCTTTACCCATTCCTCCTTCTACTCATCAAATTGTGTAACTCTGAGATTAGCCCCCCATTTTTTCTGAGTTTCTTCAACAGGAAGGGGTGTTAGATTTTGTCAAATGCTTATTCTGCATCAATTTCTAAGATATTTTTTTATTATTTGCTTTGTTAATATAGTGAATTACATTGATTGTTTTTCTTATGTTGAACCATCCTTGCATACATGTTTTGACTCCCACTTAGTCATGATGAATTTTTGTTGTTGTTTTTGATGAATTGTTTTTTTAATTGATATTTTAATGAAAGTTTTTAGAGAACTTAGATTTTATTTATCTTATTCTAGATTGTTGTCATACAAACAATGTTGTTGTTGTTATGTGCCATCTAGTCACCTGCAACTCATAGTGACCCTATATACAACAACCCTAAACTGTACGTTATCCTGTGCCAATATTACTGTCTTTGGCACACCTAGCCCCATTGCCCCAGTCACTGAATCAATCCATCTCATAGAGGGTCTTCCTCTCCTGTGCTGTTCCTCCACCCTCCCAAGCATGATGTCCCTCTCCAAAGACTGGTCCCTCCTTACAACATGTCCAAAGTATGTCAGATGAAGCTTCAGAATCCTTGCCTCCAAGGAGCAGTCTGGTTTAACTCTCTCCAGGATGAACCTGTTCATTCTCTTAACAGTCCATGATATATTCAGTACTCTTCTCCTACACTACAACTCAAAGACATCAATTCTACTATCATCCCTAGTCATTGTCCAGCTCTCTGACACATCGAAAGTGATTGCAAAGACCATGGCCTGTATCAGGCACACCTTAGTCTCCAGACTGACATCATTGTTCTTCAGTACTTTGGAGAAGTCTCTTAACAGCAGACTTTCCCATCACGTTATGTGTTTTAATTCCCTGGCTGCTGGTGTCAAGAGTGTTGATTGTGGACCCAAGCAAACTAAAGCTGTTAACAATCTCAGTCTCTTCACCATCTATCGTGATGCTGCTAATCAGCCTAGTGGTGAGAATCTTTGTTTTCTTGATATTAAGCCTCAATCTTTAATAAGTATGTAATGCCCTTCCTTATGTTTTATTTTGGTTTTCATTTTGAAGTCTATTTTATCAGAGGTTAGTATTGATACTCTTGGGGTTTTTTTTCTGGTTGTCATTTGCTTGGTCTATTTTTGCCTGCCTTTGATTTTGAGTCTCTTTCTCTTCTTTTCTGAGATGTGTCTCTTGTAGGCAACATATTGTTGGGTTTTGTTTTGTTTTGTTTTGTTTTTTTTAATCCATCCTGTTTTTTTCTTGATTGGCACATTTAGTTTGTTCGCATTAATTGTGATTATTGTCAGGCTAGGTTTCAATGTTACTATTAATGTTGTGTTTCTTTTTTGTTGGTCTGGTCATTTTAAAATTATTTTTAGCAGTATTTTGCTTACATGCCATAATCATAGTATTGTTTGATAGTTTCCACATTAAGTTGGATCACCTTTCTTGGAAATGGGAACAAATATGGACTTCTTCCAATCTGTCCAGATAGCAGTAGAATAATAGTCATGTTAATATTCCTGCCTTGTATGCTCATAGATAGTATCCTGTCACTCACAGCATTTTATTTTAGCATAGATCTTGAAATGTTCTTTTTTGGTGGTGAATCATTTGATAGGCATTATAAATAATGTTGCAGTGAAAATTGGTACCCAGGTTTCTGTTTCAGACTCTGCTTTCAACTTTGAGGGAGAATATACTGAGTTGTTGTTGTTGTAGCTAAGTGCTGTTGAGTCATAATAGGACTGCTGAATCCAGTTGTGATTCTGTGTTCAACTCTTTAAGAAATCATCAACTGTGTTCCATGGTGGTTGCACCATTTCACACTCCCACCAGTAGAGATCAGATCCTGTATCCCAGCGTTATTGTGGATGTCAGATAGATTCAGTTATGCATTTCACCTGAATGTGGCTAGTTTTCCAGCCAAAGGGACGAAGATATCTCCTTCGGTTGAAGATGAGCAAGAACATGTAATGGAGTTGAGGGGCAGGAAAGATGGACCCTGTAAACAAGTATGATTTTGTGAAGGTCAGTCTGACTAAGTCCTTTGACTGTGTTTGTCTCTGAAAGATTGCTGGTCTTCAAAGATCTAACTTCAGTCCTTGTGCCAGTTGCCTTTTTAAAATATTTTTTTATTGATTTTCATACAACAATACCTTTATAGTATGTTTCATTTATATACATTGTATTTTATACAATCTTTCATTTATATTGTGTTTCATAAAATCATTAATATACATTACATTTTATTTTTATACTAGATTATTTACAAATTTGAATACATTGTTTGTCACACCTTCCCATTTCTCACACCGCCTCCCATCAAATTGTGTGACCCTGTGATTAATCCTTTCCCGGTGCACATCCTCACCTCTCTGCTCCCCACCCCCCTTGGATCCTCATATTCATTCTACAATAATGGTTTTTTACAATATTTGTCCTATGGGACTGAGTTAGTTCACTCAGCATAATGCTTTCCAGCCCCTCTAAATTAGGTAATAATTTACAAAATCATTACTCCTCCATGTTGCATAGTATTCCATTGTGTGAATATACTCTAATTTCTCAATCTATTAAGTTGTGGTTGGACCCTTGGGCTATTTCCATGTTCTTGCAAAGGTGAATAAAGCTGCTATTGGTGTACAAGTCTCTATTTGTGTCTCAGTTCTCATTTTCTTGGGATATATTCCAAGCAATGGAATAGCTGGATCATATGGAATTTCTATGTTCAGCTTTTTGCGGAAGCACCTACCTACCAGAGTGGTTGTATAATTTTACAATCTCTCCAACAATGTGTAGGAGTTCCTATCTCATCACATCCCCTCCAACATTTATTGCTTGATGCCCTGCTAAACTTTGCCACTGCTACTGGAGATAGTATCTCAATGTCTTTTTATTTGCATCTCTCTTATTGCCAGTGATTTTGAGCATTTCTTCATACCAGTTGTTTCTTAAAATGCATAACTGTCATCTATACTAAAGTTCTAAGAAAAAAAAAATTCCAACTCACTGACATCAAGCCAGAACCAACTTGTAGCTGATTCTCCAGTAGGTTTTCAAAGGCTATAAATCACATGGGAGGAGACTGCCCATCCTTTCCAATGGAGCTACTGATGGATTTGAACCATCAGAAAGGTGCCACCTTTGGGTTAACAGGGCAACTCCTTAACCACTAGGCTACCAGAGCCCTCTACAGGGCTTCTAGGTGATATTTAAGTGTTTTTAATATATTTGCTGATCTGAACAAGGATTAACTAATATTAAGTCACAACATAAGAAAGCTCTCAGATTTTTTATTCCCTCCTAGCCCATGATAGGTCAAGAGAGAACTTTAGTTAGGAGTGCAGAGTGGTTTTCATGCTTTCTTTTTTTCCCCCTCCCTCTTTTTTTAAATTATTTTTTTACTGTGATTTTGACAGATGTTTACAGAAAACTTGGATTTACATTCATTCATTGTTGAACATTTTTCTCCATACCACTCCCAGTTTGCTTTAAAAAAAAAATTCATGAATTGTTGCAAAATTTTCTCCCTCCCCTCACCCTAGTCCACTTTGCTATGCACCTTTTATTATGTACTGTTGTCAAGTAAACAATGCCTAATCATATATTCTTTTTATATAGTTCCTTCATCTGTTCCAATGCAATGTTTATCATTTATTCCCTTTTCTTAGTTTTCTCCCAACCCTCATGTTAGTTCTGTTTTATAACAGTGGCATTATGCAATTATTTATCATTTATCATTTTGCGACTGAGATATTTCACTCAGCATAATGTACTCCAGGGTCACCCATGTTGCATAATATTTTATTAATTCCTTATTTTTCAGTGCTGCATAGTATTCCATCGTGTGAATGCACTTAACCAAGGAAGACATTCATAAGGCAAATACATGAAAAAATGTTCAAAATTCATAGTTCTAAGAGAGATACAAATAAAAACAATGAGATATCATCTCTCCTCAGTAGCAATAGTAAAGAGCAGCAAACACCATATACTGATGAGGTTGTGGAGAAATTGGACACTTATTCACTGTTGGTGGGAGTGTGAAATGGTATAACAAAAAAGTTGGAAATAGAAATACTATTTGACCTAGCAATTCCACTCCTGGGAACATACCCTAAAGAAATCTTGATACTTTCTTGATGTTTTTGTGGAGACAAGGGACAGATGACTCACATTTCCACAGGCCATGATATCTTGCTAATGATTTATAAAATCAAAGAATGAGATAATTTGTGTGACTCTAACCTTAGAGTAGTGCTGTGTGTCAGAGAGTATAATGGCTATTTTTCTGAAAGCAGGTCTCCAGGCCTTCCTTCTGAAGTATGTCTGGGTGGGCCAAACCTAAAATCTTCAGGTTAATAGCCACGCATTTTACTCTGTGTACCACCCACCCAAGAACCTCTAATCATTTCTGTGTTGGCGCGCGCGCGTGTGTGTGTGTGTGTGTGTATACATACACACACAATCTATTTTATAGTTTACTTTCCATTTCAAGATTAATTTGGTTTTGTAGTTTTATAATACATAAATATACATTCATTTGAGTAAAAACGTGAGCTAATGAATGAGACTGCTGAGTGTGGAACACAGTCAGATAGACGGCAGGACTTTGGGAGAGATGTCAGTGAGAAAAGGGGCACAAATTCATACAGCACTGTGGAGACGGAGGAGAACAACTGCATCCTTTGACACACAGTGGCTCTCACCTTCCTCCTCCTTGGGCTGCAGCCACTGCCATTTCTGAGATGATTCACTCAGGTGAGAGTGTTAAGCACCTTCTACTGGATGAGTTGTCCAGTCATTTTCCTTTAAACAGGCAAGACTCATGCCAGTGAGCCTTGATGCCTTAGGGTCAAGGAGGGAGCATGCATGTCAGAACGTGGCCTCACAGAGGATTGGATTAGCCATGTTCTCATCCTACACCAGGTGCTTGAAGTCAACAAGATCCAGTTGATGTGGGGAAAAAGAAGAAAGTAGAACCTTTATCTCAGAACTTTATGGGACAGAATGGAGGCATGTGACTGTCAAGAACATTGTAGGACTGTACAGAGCTGTGGCCCATCAAATCACATGCTGAGCAATCAGGAGGACCAGGAGAGATGCCTGTGTGCCTGGGTAACATGGGCAGCAAGGGAGAGTTGGTCAGAGTACAGAGGTCCTGTCCAGAGACTCTCACCAGCCCCAAGGTATCTCTTTATCCAGTGAAGTTAGGAAGGTCAGTGCATCTTTTTAGAACATTGGCCCACAGAGCACCTTCCTTTCAGTGAATTTTCAAATAAGAGTACCTTCTTTAAAATACTTTCACAGCACCTTTGTCTCAGAGCCTCCACCTGTCAGAGTATCTTCCCTTCAGCTATTATTACCCTCAAAGCACTGTGCTTTCAAAGTGTATTCCTGTTAGAGAATCCTCTTGTCACAGCATTTTCCTCTTCTTCAAAAATAATTTGTCTCAAAAAATTTCCTTTCAGAGCCTCTCCCTGTCAGATCCCTTTCCTGTCAGAGCATCCTCCTCTTGACTGTGTGGATCATAACAAACTGTGGCTGACTCTGAGAAGAATGGGAATCCCAGAACACTTGATCGTTCTAATGTGAAACTTATATTGGACCAGGAGGCAGTCGTCAGAACAGAGCAAGGAGACACTGCATGGTTCAGAATAGGGAAGGGAGTACATCAGGGATGCATCCTGTCTCCACATCTTTTCAATCTATATGCAGAACAGATCATCCAGGAGGTGACACTGGATTCCAGGAAGAAAAATGTGGCATTAGTATTGGAGGAAGATTCATCAACAACCTGCATTATGCAGATGACACAACCCTGCTGAGGAAGGATATGAGTTATATAAGTTATAAACAGAGGAGGACCTGAAGCGCTTGCTGTGGAAGGTCAAGATTCTCACCACTAGGCCAATTGGCAGCATCATGATAGATAGTGAAGAAATTGAGATTGTTAATAGCTTCAGTTCTCTTGGCTCCACAGTCAACATTTTTAGTACCAGCAACCAAGAAATCAAGAGACGAATTCCATTGGGGAAGTTGGCTGTAAGGAACCTCTCCCGAGTACTGAAGAGCAATGACATCAGGCTGGAGACTAAGGTGCACCTGATCCAGATCATAGTCTGCAATTGCTTGTTGTGCATCAGAGAGCTAGACAATGCCTAGGAGTGATAGAAAGAGAATTGATGTCTTTGAGCTGTGGTGCTGGAGTAGAGTGTTGCCAGGAGAACAAACAAGTTTGTACTGGAGAGGGTGAAAGCAGGCTGCTCCTTGAAGGCAAGGATTCTGAGGCTTCTTCTGACTTATTTTGGGCATGTTGCAAGGAGGTATCCGTCCTTCGAGAGGAACATCATGCTTGGAAGAATAGAGGGACAGAAAAAGAGAAGAGGACCAACAGTGTGATGGATTGATGCAGTGACTGGTGTAATGAGGGTAGATGTTTCAGAGATAGTGAAGTTGGCATAGGATAGAACAGGTTTCAGGGCTGGTATACACAGGGTTGCTATGAGTCCGAAGTGACTCGACAGCACATAACAACAATCCTCTTCTTAGAGCTCTAAGTCCATTTAAATTATGCATCATACGCCCACACCCACATATACATAGACACACAGTGATACAGATTAATTTTCCGCACATATACTTAAGCTCACGTGCACACACACTCACTCATGAGCACATACACACTCAAAGTGGCAAACCCACACTCACTTCCAGTCATGCACTTCCACCTAGTCAGTTTCACGCACTTGCACACACACCCACACACCCTTAGTCTCCCACTTGTGCTGGCATATATGTCCACAGCACATGAGCCCACTCACAAGTACCAAGGCATTCACACATGTACCTATTCATACACTCATCCATACTCACATCACTCGTCCCCCACACAGTTGCTAGATGGTACAGAAATCAAGCTTTCGACAGCTATTTCTGTGCAGCCGCAATGTTAGGGTCCAGGTGAGAGCCCACACCTCTTCACTGAAGGGAGTGGTCTGTAGTCTGTTGCTGAAGGTCAAGAACCCTCTCCATGTGCACAGTGAAGTCAGGTTCCCTCTTCTTGCATCCTGCTCTTCAAACTCATCCTGGAACTGCTTGTGAGGGTATTTAAGCTACGAGGAAGGACTTGGCCTGAGTCAAGACGTGAGTGACCCGCGTCCTTTGGGAGCCGTCCAGATTCATCCTCGGAGCCAGTAACTCCACCATAGGCCTGCACAGAGCTCTAAGGCTCCAGGTGGTCATGAAGCCTACAGGCCCCAGTGTTTCCAGGAGGCTCCACACTTCGTGTTTTTTATCCCACATAGGGGATATCCTGAGGTCAGTGATAGGTGCCTCCCAGACCACCTGGCACAGGTGTTTATGCCCCTCAAGATTCAGGCTGGTCAAGAGTCCAGCTACCCCACTTCCTAGCCATGCTCATAACCAGCGAGTTGCCTGTAAATCAGAGTGCAGCTGTCCAGGGTATCAGCCTTGTGCCCACCTGCCCTGACCCTCCTGCATGTCACTGAGTCACCTGATGATAATCCTTCAGGAAACCAAGGAATTGGAGTGAAATGAAAGGCTCTAGTGGTGATTAGAGGTGAATGCTGCTGTTCCCCAAAGGGACACCCTGCAGGCTCTGCAAACGTGGGCCTCTAACCCATCACTCCACCCTCTGGATCTCAAGGAGTCAGTCAGAATTTCAAATCAAACTGGAAATTTGGGGTTCTTTACCTTTTTTTCTCTGAAAGAGAGGTTTGGGGTACATGGAAACAAGAGATCCTAGTGTTTCCTGGGAAGGAGAACACACCAAAAGGTGTGGCAGGTGGGAAATCTTTCTGTTTATTATGACTGTTTTCTAACTGATAAAGTGCTGTGAGATCACTGATGTTGAAGTGACTTTTCCCCCTTTATTTCTTCACCTTTCCTTCCAGCACCACTCCCATCTCCCTCCCTTGGCTCTGGCAGCCTCCATCTGTTTCTCTACATTCTTCTGTCCTACACATCTGCCTGGCTAAGTGTCTCTTGTCAGCAGGATCAAATCTTTGTCTGATCTAGATGGCTCGTGTTAGAGGGAGCAGACTGCTTGGTTTGTGTCCTCTGTCAGCGGATCAGATCTTTTCCTGCTTTATGTCTCGTGTTGGTGGGATCAGATGCTTGCTTGTTTGGGATGTCTTCTGTCAGTGTGATCAGACAGCATTTTCTCTTCTGTGGCTGTCTTAACTTCCTAGCATGGTAATTCAAAGGTTATGTGATGAGAGGGTAGCTGCCCTCCTTTGAGCAAGTGCAATCACCCTTTTCTCAATGCAGAGAATTAAGTTTTATGTGACTAAAACTTGGAGTCATACAATAATGTGACCAGAACATAGAGGCTGTGGAGAATCTTGAGCTGGTTTCAGGCAGAGCAAGCACATATTCAGATTTGCTTTTCAGTCAGGTCAACAGCAAGACGATAGCCAGGCCCATGGAAGGTTCTACCAGCCCACTAGTCTCTGACAATCTTGGCAGTGGTTTGATAGTAATGGGTCATCTAATAGGATAACCAGACATCCCTGTAGACCTTCTAGAAACTTCTACCCTCTCCAGAAACTTCCTCAAAGATCCTGACACCAAGAGTTCACATGTAAGGATTCAGACACTGTCAGTCCTTGCTGAACAGATTAATGCCAAGTCCCACACCACACGCTTCCCAGTCTTCACTGAGGAGAACACAACAGGGGGTAAGAAAGAAATGCAGACATACAGCCTGAGGTCATCACACCACTGAGCAGCCTCTCCTAGGACCTGCCTTAAACTCCCGACTCACACCCAAGGATACACTTACCCCTATTTATCAAAAATGCTCCCAAGAGAGAGCAAGCTCTGGTAGTTAGTGGAAGTTGATGTCTATGAAGGATACAGAGAAATTCCATTCGACTGCTGCTGGATCTGTAGGAAAAAACATTTACAAGGAAAATCCTGGAGTCTGCCTTTACAATAGCTGGAACATAGCTGTTCTGTGGAGCCAGGAGCCAGGAGCTCTTGCCCCCAGTAGTCCTGTGGTCTTACACGCTGGAATGTGCCACTGGGTGGCAGGGGCAGGACCCACAGTGGGGTGTCTTGAGGTCTCTGTTTGTTTGATCTGAGCATATCAGAATGAGGCTTTCCAGCAATTTCTTACTCACAAGGAAATGACTGACATGCTTTCATCCTCCAAAGAACAGCCCACGTTTCCTGTGGTCCACCTAAGAGGCTCAAGGTGGCATACGCATGCAGGCACTGAGACTTGTGGCTGATTTAAAGGGACACACTTGCTATGGTGAGCACCCCACTGATCCAGGCATCAGCCCATAAGCTAGGCTAAAAGTTTTCCCTCCCTCCTGGGGCTGGGCTGAGCAGGATATCCCTGTCCCTGTTCAAGGTGGGGAGATATGTAACCCTCCCCAGATGATATAGTAGGTTGGGTAGGTGTTCAACTACTTATCAGAAGGCTAGCAACTTGAACCTTTCCAGAAACATCTGGAAGATAAGCAGTGATAGGATACCACAAGCTCACACACTGAAAGCCCAGAGCTGAAATCATCTCTAGCAGAAGCAAGGATCAGCACAAATATTATCCACATCACATCTGTTTGAGGATGGCACAGGATAGGGCAGTGTTCAGAGCCATTGTTCATAGGATTGCTATGACTTGCAGCCAACTCAATAGCACATAACAACAAATCTACACTCTAGAGGGCTCTGAGGGCAGTGCGTACACATCTAACCCACAGGCGCCACTTCTCTGGAGATCTGAGTCTACCAACCACTCCACACCAGAAAAATAGACAACTTTAGGAGATTTTCAGTCTCCAAAAACCTATTGGAGTATCAGTTATGAGTCGGTTCCAATTTGATGGCAATGGAAATTTGAGAGAATTCACAATCCATGTCTCTATCTATCCACATCTGAATCTACAGGAATCTGTATCAGTGCCGGTGCTTCATAACTCAGTGGTCACCTGCTGGCAGTGTAAACTGGCAGTTCAAACCTCAGGAGCTTACAGGGGGAAAGACCTGGAATTCTGCTTTTGTAAAAACTACAGAGTAAGAAGTCTTGTGGGGCGATTCTCTGTCATAGACAATTGCTGTGAGCTGGAATTGACTAGATAGCACACAACAACATGCTTGTATCTATTTTCTGTGTGTATCTATATCTATCTTGCTGAAAATGAAGAAAATTTGAAACATTTGTTGAAGAAGATCAAAGACTAGTCTTCAGTGTGAATTACATCTCACCATCAAGAAAATAAAATTCCTAACTCCGAGACTAATAGGGGAGTGACAGCCACTTCCTAAACAACATGCCTCTGAAAACTATGAATTTTTTTTTAAAACTATGAATTTTGAGAAATGGTAGTTATCGAAAGACTTTAGTTCTTTTGTTCACAAGTTCACTATGAGTCATATTTGACTCAACAGCAATCAACAGACTCACAGGCAACATTATTATAGGTGGAGAAAAGATTGAAGTTGTCAATGACTTCGTTTTACTCAGATCTAAAATCAACATCCATAACAACAACAATCAAGAAATAAAAAAATGTATTGCTTTGCAGGAAAAGCTGGTGTCAAGGACCTCTCCAAAATGCTAAAGAGTAAGGATATTAGTTTAAAAACTAAGGCGTGCCTGAGCTAAGCCAAGTAATTTTCAATTACTTGGTATGCAAACCGAATACAAGTGGCAGAAGAAGAGTCAAAGTTTTTTAATTGTAGTGTTGGAGAAGAGAACTGAATATCCCATGGATTGCCACAAGAATAAAAGTATCTGTCTTGGTGGAGGTGCAAATAGGGTATTCCTAAGAGCCGAGGATAGTGAAACTTCATTTCACATGCTTTGGGCTTGTTGTCAGGAGAGCCAGTCCTTGGAAAAATTGATCATGCTGGGAAAGGTAGAAGTTCAGAGAAGGAGAGGAAGACCTGTATCAATACATGACTCTAACAGTTTACTTGAGCTATCAGAGATCATGAGGGTGGGTAAGGATCCGGCAGGGTTCAGATCTGATGTTTATAGAGTCCCAGAAGCCATAATTGACTTGACAGTACCTAACAACAGCAATCGCAATCTAGATCTTTCTGAATATTTATATGTCTTAGAAAATAGCCAAAGCCACAGCCACTGCCTACTCACAAGCAGTCCAGTCCTCCTCACAAACACCCTTCATCAGATTCTGGAGGCTGTAAAGGTTTATAGGCGAGGTGTGCCGATCTTTTCCACCTCAACACTTAATGCAGCAGGCCACTATCAATCATCTATCTATTTCTCTCTATCTATCATCTATCTATCTTCTGTCTGTCTTCTGTCTTCTCTCATTGATCTATCTTCTATCCATCTTCTATCATCTATCTTCTATCATCTATCATCTATCTATATCTATCTATCTATCTATCTATCTATCTATCTATATCTATCTATCTATCTATCTATCTATATATATCTATCTATCTTTCTTCTGTCTTCTGTCTTCTATCATTGATCTATCTTCTATCCATCTTCTAGCATCTATCTATCTATCTATCTTCCATCATCTATTTTCTATAATCTATCTATCTTCTATCATCTATCATCTATCTATCTATCCATCCACCCACTCATACCCACCCACCTATCTGTATATTTATGTCTGTATCTACTGATGAGCTCTGGTAGCTCAGTGTGTAAGGAGATGGACTGCTAACTCAAAGGTAGCCCCTCTCTGGCTGTTCAAACCCACCTGGCACGCTCCTCCTGTGTGATTTACAGCCTCAGAAGCCTGCTGAAGGATCACCTGTGTCAGTCTGTCTACTGCAGTGAGTTGTTGAGAGTTACTTTTTTTTTTTTTAAATTGGTGCTGACATTAAAGCCTCAAGCCACATCAGGTCACACTTGAATTGGTTCCTTCTCTTGAAAACATCATAGGAAGGCTGAGTCCACACCACATGCCACATGTGAGGAGACCTGAATAGCAGTCACCTCTCTCAATCAGGACTGGATTTGTCCCTGGTCCCTATTCTGACTCTCACAACATTCTGGTCTAAATTGCACTGGAGATCTTGCACCATGGACACTGATGACAAAGGCACTGTCCACCAGTTAGAGGGCGTCTTTCCCTAAATTTCCTAGAAGGGAGATTTGAGAAATGCTGAGTAGGTCCTCCAGCTACCAGCCACTGGGTCACTGAACTCCGAGTGACCAGATAGTGCCTTCTGCCCTTCCCTCTCACAACACTGATCCATCCCTGGGCTCTGAAGTGAGGGTTCTTGTCACCTCACAGCACTGTCCTGGAGGACTGGCCCAGCCCTGACATGAGACCCTTTGTCCACCAAGGCCCAGACTGAGGCGGTGGGGGGCTGAAGTGTAGTGTCTCTGACAGCTGCTGAGTTGTGGTGTCTCTGTGGAACCCATCAGTGACTGGAGGGTCCCCTCCTGTCCCAGGGTCAGACTCCGTGACATCGCCCCAGACCCCCTCTGGGAGGTAAGTAAGCAAACTCCCCACGTGTTGTCATCACTCAAGGAGCCGAGTGTGTGTGTGGGGGGGGGACCGGGTGGCCTCATATAGGGCTTAGATCAAAAGCTGCAGCTGCTCACCCTGTCAGGGTTCAGTGGGGCCACGTGAGGGCTGCTGCTTTGCCTAGGACCATTTGGGCAGATGAGCTGGACTCAGGGCTCCGAGGACACTCAGAGACTGAGAGGGCCTGAGATGTATCCCTTCTTCCTTCCATGTCTCTGAAAGCCTGCACTGGGCACAAAGGGACCCGAGTCTTTGTTCTAGCTTACCAGCATGGCTATCTGCAGGACACCCGCCCCCACGAACCTACCCTGCCCTTTCCAGACCCAGATTCCTTCATTCTGATTCCCACACTAGTATAGCTGGAGAATCTGATGTTTTGTATTTTGGAGTCCTCAGAGGTCAGAGAGGGGATCCTGTGTGGGCAAGTTGTAGCTTGGAGGGAAATAAACCCACCCTTCCTGATCTTCCCTTTTCTATGACGTCGATAATGAAGAAGTCCTGAGGGGCGTCACTGCCCTCCACTCGAGAGCAGAGGGCCATGTCCAGGGGTCAGCATGGACCCCTCAGGCTGGACATGAAACTGGAACTTTTGTAGCTGGCCAGGTTTGGCCACATGGTCCTGATGTGAGGAGTGGGAGGCATTGGTCAAGTAGGGCTAGAGTTTGTGAAGGATGTGGGGGCAAGCCTGGGCCAAATGTCAAGCAACCAGAAGACGAGTCCAGACTTTGATGTGGAGATGGGGATCAGGCTCAAACAGGGGTGAACCACGCTGAGTTCTTGCTGTGGTCCTAATTGACTCTTTGGGTCTCAGTGTCCTAGGTATGAGTTCCTAACTGTGCCTGTAAGTGCTTCTTAAAACATATAATTCTATATGAAGTATCCCCGGATCCCTATCAAACTCAGACAAAAGTCCAGAATCCCTCCCAACCCCTCAGGTGAGAACTTGGCGACCCCTCCTGCCGTTAGAAGACTCATCATCATGTCTATCCCTTCAGAAAAGAAACCAGTGTATCTCTCATCTCTTATTATCAGGTAAAAACCTAGTGTCCTTCCATGTATTCAGGAGAGAAATAAGGATCAAATTTATCCACATAGAAGAGAACCTAACATCTTCCACATCACTTAACCAAGAACCAAGTGTCCCCTCATGCATCAGGAGAGGACCCAGCACCTACTAGGCCCTCAGAAGAAAGCCCAGCATTCCCCTATCCTCAGGAGAAGGCCTGGTCCTCCCCTATCCCCTCAGGAGAAGGCCTGGTCCTCCCCTATCCCCTCAGGAGAAGGCCCAGCACTTCCCCATCCCCTCAGGAGAAGGCCTGGTACTCCCTCATCCCCTCAGGAAATGACATAGTACATCCCTACCCCCTCAGGTAAGAACTTGGAGTTCTTTCATTCCCCTCAAACAAGGGAACACCAAAGAATCCGGGTGCCCATATCCCCTCAGGTGAGACTTGATGCCCTAGTCCCTGACAGGAACCCTCCCACTCTCTTTCTCTCCTAAAATCCCCATGTTCTGTTTGTCCTCATTTCCTCATCCCTTGCCACCTCCCACCAGCCTAAAACATGTAGATTTTACTCTCAACTTGTAGTCAGGGTCAGAGAATAGACTCTTTGTTATATTATGTTACATGTTACATACATGGTACATGTTGCATGCATGTTACATGTTACATACATGGTACATGTTGCCTCATGACTATGATCTTCCTCAACTCTGTAAGAGATAGGACTGGAGATGGCTATGTGTTAGACCTTCCATTCGCTTCCCCAAGGAATCAGTATCCATCAGCAGCTCTACAATACTAAGCCAATTCATACAAAGTCAGACATGGTTTCCATTCTCCCATACCTACTGAAACAAAGGAGGACCTGAAGGAAGCACTTGTTGCAAAAGGTCAAGGACTGTAGTCTTCAATATGGATTGAAGTTCAACTTCAAGAAGACAAAGATTCTTACCACTGGACCAACTGGCAGCACCATATTAGATGGAGAAGAGATTGAGGTTGTTAACAATTACAGCTTGCTCAGATCCACAATCAACACTCTTAACACCAGCAGTCAGTAAATCAAAAGAAGAATTGCATTGGGAAGATCTGCTGTCAAGAACCTCTCCAGAGTGCTGAAGAGCAATGATATCAGTCAGGATACAAAGGTGCACCTAATCCAGGTCATGGTCTTCTCAATTACGTGTAAGCTTCAGAGAGTTGGACAGTGACTAAGGATGACAGAAGAAGAAGGATAGATGCCTTCCAGTTGTGGTGCTGGAGAAGTGTCTTGAACATATCATGAACTGCAAAGAAAACAAATAGGTCTGTCTTGGAGAGGGTGATGCCAAGTCTTTCCTTGGAGGCTAGGATTTTGAAGCTTTGCCTCACTTACTTTGAGCATGTGGCCAGGAGAGATCAGTCCTTGGAGAGGGGCATCATGCTCAGAAGAGTGGACAGACAGCGCAGGAGAGGGAGACCCAAGGTGAGATGAATTGATACAGTGACTGGGGTGATTGGGATTGGTGTGTCAGAGTTAGTGAAGACTAGCTCAGGACAGGACAGTGTTCAGAGCTGCTGTACATAGGGTTGCTACACATCGCAAGTTACTCAATGGCATATAAAGGCAGTAACATACTATGACAGGTTTGGAAGCAGGAGTGGCATCCACTTCCTAAATAACATACCTCTGGAAACCCTAAGAATTTTGATAAATGTGGGTAGTTGTAGAGGGGCTTCAAGCCATTTGTTCATAGAGTCACTATGAGTCATGCTTGACTTGAAAGCAATCAACATCAACAAAATAGCTACTAGTAATTCTAATAACAAACATACCGCTATCTTATTGGATCCAAAATTCATTGCAATGGCCACACAGATCTCACAACATAATAGTTACAGTTATGAAATTTATTAGAGAAGCTCCTGCTCTTTGCCACTGGTTCAGAACTGACACACAGCTGACTCCCCAGTGGGTTTTCAGAGGCTGTAGTTGTCCTGGAAGAGATGATCTTTCTCCTACAAAGCAGCTGGGGAACTGTCTTCCTTTGAGTTGGCTTCATGACTCCTTACCTCCTAGGCCGCCAGAACTCCCTCATTTCCTCACCGGAGAAGTTAATAGATTACAATTCAGGTTGGGAGCAGGATATAATTCCTCAGTGAGGACAGTTTCTCAACAAAGCTTCAGCTTCATGACTTTGATCAGTGTTACACCTTAGTCCTGCCAATCATGACATCTCCCTCCAGTCCTCCAGCAAACTGGAGTGAAGACCCCTGGCGTTGGGGCAGTAGTCCCACATCCAGTTTGTCTCATGCTGTCTCTCATTCTCTGCTATGGCTCTGGTGCTGTCATCTAGTTCCTGGTCTGGTGGCTGCAGAAATCCCTGGCTTCAAGAGATGTATCATGGCCTCTGCTGCTGCTTCTTCCTTGAGGACAATGAGATTTCCCCTATTCTACTAAACCTGCTCTAATGAAACCTGATGGGACAGAAAACTGACTAACCCCATCATAAGTCACTTAGCCACCTCCTATGTCATGTTTCCACCCCGTCATGTGGCTAAAGTCAGAATTAGTGGCTAAGACAGCAGTCTTGAACAATAACTCCTTGATTTCCTGACAGTCAGAGCAAGGCTTCCAGAATTTGACTTGACTATGCCAAATTCTCAGAGTAGAGATGGCATCCACATAGTGTGTACATACGTGTCTTCCTGGGTTAGATGAGATATTGAGGGAAGCCACACCTAGGGAAGTCTTGAGGGAATCACCCTCCCGAAGCCAGGAAGCCTCTGGGGTAGCCTTACCTGGAGAGCAGCCATTGGCAGGGGCATTCATGCACAGAGAACCTTTCAGCTGTTGTAGACCATCTCCTTCTAGGTGACAAGCCAGGTGGTGGTGTTCAGACTCTGGGATGAGCAGAGCCTCTGGGTCTAGCCTTCCTCCAGCCACATCACAGAGACCACTGACCACAGGCTCATTGCTGCCCCATCTGACCATGTTGCCAGTTTCCATCATGAGAGGGGGTGGAGGGAGTTAGCACCTTACTCACATGTTCAGCTTCTTCAGCCGGTGACTGCAGCAAGTGCAAGGGGATGGGGACTCCTGCACCACCACCCATACAGAACACACACAAGGAGTGGACACTAAGTACTGCTACGACACCTAGCTGGACGTTAGCTCCTTCTGAGAGCAGCATTTGCTGGATCCCTCTTTACTCTTGCCACTGGTGAGGGAGACAGGCTGAGCTGCAGTGAGAGCATCTCCATGGCAGCAGGGCTGGCAGGAGTGCAGAGGGGCCTTGACAAAGACATCTTTGAAGAGGCTGCAGGGCAAGCTGGCTAGGAAGCTAGTGGCTGCTCTGCCTGTAAAGGCCCTTCCTCCAGTGTGGAGGCGGGGGGACTGGGCTGGCCTCTGGGCCCCCTTTGTTTGCCTCCTCAGGCCACTGGCTGCCCACATATCATGTGGGCCAGGTGCCCCATCCACTCCAGCCAGCTTTTTGTTTGGTGTCACCTGCCCATGTTGTTGGCAGCACTCGGAGGCCAGCCTCATAGAAGCCCTATTTAGCCCCCAAGTGCGAAGGCCAAGAGGCCCAGGCTGCAGCTTTGTGTGTTGGTCAGTCGGGACTCATGATCTCCTGTGTGTCTGGCTGTCCTCCCACTCCAGACCCAGCCTGCCAGGGATGAAAGCAGAAATAGAACTACAACAGAAGCAGAGCTGGACACCCCAACAGCTCCACCCAGGATCTTGGGTGCCATCACTGAACACAGCCAAGCTTCGGGAATTTGTTTTCAAGGTCTGGAAGCAGGAGTCCAAGTTCAGAGTGCCAGACGTGAAGGGTCATCAGGAGGCTCTGAGGAGAACCATTCAGCACTTCTGCCTGAGCTTCTGCTGATGCTTGGGAATCTGGTTCGTAGTTGATTCTCTCCAATGCCCACTTTGTATTCAGACAGCTCCTGTGTCTGTGTCTCGTATCTTTTGTGAGAGCATCACTCAGATGAGATTAAGGCCAACTCAACTCCTCTAATAAGGTCCTTGGCTGACTGAAACCATTGTCACATATGATTCCTTCCCCAGTTATCAGGGTCGGGACCTGGGAAACATGTGAAGACACACTGGGTCTCCTGTGCACAGGCAGGTGAGAGACTGAACACTGTTCACAGTACCTCTCCTCTACACCACTGCCTGTGTGTCAGGACAGGTCACCACAGACACACGATTTCATACATTTCCTGCACCCTATCTCACACACACCGACTCCCACATACCACCCCTACACACCACTTCCTGCATTCCAGTCCCATGTGACTCTGAATGTTTCACTTTGTACAATTACTTTCTACATGTTTTACTTGTGACAACCCGTGGCACTACGAATGTGTCACTTCATCCACATCACCTCCTACACCTCATCTACACATCACCTGCTACATCACATCTCCATATCACCTCCTATACCACATCTCCTACACATCAACTCCTACACATCACCTCCTACATCATGTCTCCTACACATCACCTCCTACACCACATCTCCACATCACCTCCTACACCACATCGCCTACCCATCACCTCCTAAATCCTATCTCCTACACATCACCTCCCACATCACACCTCCTACAACACATCTCCTACTCATCACCTCTTATACCACATCTCCTACACATGACCTCCTACACCACATCTCCTACACATCACCTCCTACACCACATCGCCTACCCATCACCTCCTACATCCTATCTCCTACACATCTCCTCCTACACATCACCTACGTGACACTTCAAATATGCCAGCACATGTCAACATGCATGTGTCACTTCATATGTGTCATTTCCCACACAACACATTCTGTAACCTCCCACATACCACTTCATACATGTCACACACACCCCGTGCACAAGACGGATTGACACTGTGACTTCTTCAATGGGCTCTGGTGTCTCAGAGATTATGAGGATGGCACCAGCCAAGGCCCGTTTCAGAATGGCTCTTTATAGGGTTGCTATGAGTCATACTAGACTTGGCAGCATCTGTTAACAACAGCAACAACCAAACGCTCCTTAGAATCTTCAACCTCAACCTTTGAGACCATATTTTCACATGAAAGGTTAGAATCTGCACACAAACCCAGGTCTCGGGGAAAGTGCAGCCAAAGTGGTCCTTAGAGGCAAGAATGGCAAAACTTCATCTCACATATTTTGGGTATGTTGCCAGGAAAGGTTATGGTTAGTGAAAGAGAGGAAGACCCTCAACAAGGTGGGTGACATAGTGACTGCAGCAATGGGCTTGAGTGTGTCAGAGATTGTGAGGACAGATTAGAACAGAGCAAGAGTTCATCAAGTCACTGTGAGTCATACTGTAATCAATGGCACCTAATCAAAACAATACCACCCTACACTTAATACATTCTACCCCATCTCACTAGAAAGGCTTGGCTTCATATATGCCACTCATGTTGCCATGAATGTGTCACTTCTTACCTGTCACCTTTCACATGCCACTTTTTATATGACACCTGTACTTGTCACTATGTGTGTGACATTTCCTACAAGTCAACCATGCCAGTTACTACATACCATCCCTACACATCACCTCATGTGGGTTACCTTTAAGCATCACTACGGATTGCCTTCACACATCACCCCCTACATCCTAGTTCCTATATACCACCTCTCCACACCCAAAGAAAATGCCACTCCTTTTTCCTCTCTAAGTCTTCTAGGTTTTCTAGCCTTTATCTCTTAACTGAAGCCGTTTCTCTCCACCAGGGAAAGCTGTCCCGTGATCTCTACCTGTTCAAACATAATCAGGAGTATAATTAAAATTAAGTGTTTCCACACAGGAAGCCTTCTGTGGTCAGAGTTTCCTGCTCTGAGAGCCCCTGTTTATCTCCCCCAACTATTTACCATGTTTTCTGTATCACCTGTGTTCGTGCCTACACTTCCCCCTGTGACTGCCACCTCCACAGTGCAGCGGGCAAGCTGTGTCTGCAGCCCTAATGCCCACTGGGCAGCTGGAGCAGATCATCAGTGGGTCATCAGACAGACAGACAGATAAATGAAGGCACGAGCCCCTCTAGAACTTTATTTGAGGAAGCAAGAAGTGTATATGGAACACAGCCCCCAGTGACACAGGGAGAATGGGTGCTTCCAGCTGGGAGCTGTGATGATTTAAGCAACACTTAGGCAAGGCCCTCAGTAATGCTGATCAGGAGATCATGTTCTTTGCACGTTTCTGTGCTTACAGTTAAGATTTGATTACTAGTGAAATAAATGAGATGAAAATCATCACTTCTTACTTTAAGACAGGACATACCTCTGTGTATAGACTGTGATTAGTCTATCAAGAGCACCACCGGTCTTGCTGGCTCTCATCTACTTTACAGGAAAACCCCCTCTTCTACTCTGATCATGCCTTCTCCCAAATGCCCAAATAGCTCCTAACTGGTTTCCATATCACACTTAGTAGAGGTTAGGAAACTTCCTCATTTTCATGAGTTATTGCTGTGATCCCCAAGTTTTGTCGAGTCTGACATTCTTTTTTTATGTCAAACGGTTGTGTGTGTCTCTGCTCTCTCAGCTTCCATTCAATGACCAGTTCTGACATGCTTGCTGTGGGGACAGGAGGCACTGCTGGCCAAGGTCTTTGTGCTGGGACGTCAACCATGTGGCTAATGAGTACATATCTGAGCACGAAGAAGCTCTGTGTTTCTCAGTTCACCACTAAGGCATTGGACACAGTAGTGTCCAGTTTAATGGTTCTCACTGGGTCCACAAGACAATCCACCCACAGCATTCTATATGATGGGGCCTCTTACAATTACAGGAGAATGTCCTTCATGTCCACAGTCCCCCCAGAACCACAGACAAGAATGGAAAGCCTGAGCTGGGGTACCCTCATCCCCCGGCTCCCTGTTGCCGTCTGTGATCCCTGCCCTCTGCTCCCTTCCTCACTCCTCTGCTGGAGATCTTTGCTAGAGGGCAGGAGGAGTTCTCTATGGTGGAGTGCAGCTGCCTTCAAGTCCTATTGCATTCACAGTGACCCTGTAGGACAGAGCAGCTCCAGGGTTTCCTAAGGTTTTCATGGTACTTTGAATGTCAAGCTGCTAATTCTAAGGTTGCTGGTTTATATCTACCAGCTGCTCCACAGAAGGAAAATGAGACCGTCTGCCTCCATTCAGGTGTATGGCCTCCAAGCGCCTCTGAAACTCATCATGTGTCGATGGAAATAAGTCTGGTTTTCTGTTATCCTTACAGAACAGATTTCCACCTCTTTCTTCCACTGTTGTGTGCCATTGAATGGACACTGAGTCATAGTGATCCTAGAGAACAGAACAGAAAGGTTGGGAAGGCTTAGAGGATGTGGACAGGGTATGCGGTGGTGTGGGAGGGATTGGCAAGCAGAATACTCTGAGGAATTGGAGGAAACCTTGCCATCTCCTGTCTCTGGCCCCCGGAGAGGTAGTGTTCACCCCACCACTCCCCCAAGCCATAGCAATGCCTCCAGTCCTTGCTGCATGCTGTGGCCTGTGACCTCTACCTGGCTCCAAAGAACCCCGTGATGGTGGTAGACCCAAAATAATTCTGGGTCATCTTCCAGATAATGCTCTTTTGCTAGATCCCATCCACAAAGTCCCCCTTTGTGGGGTAGTTAGTGTGCCATAAAGGGGAAACTGAGGCAGGATTGCAAACTGTTCCCAGTCTCGAGGAGTAGATGAAGCAGGTTTCAGGGGAAAGGAGCCGCCACATGTCATGTTTTTAGAGGAGCTCACATTCACACAGAAGAATGAAGGCTGAGTTTTTTCCACCTCAGCCCTTGGGCAGGGCTCTGGCCCATAGCTGGTATGAGACCACTGGGATATCACCCCACTGGACACTGCCGAGTCTAGCAACATCTTTGTGCAGTGCCAAGGGCTCCAAGTCTGTGACTCTTTCTTGAGTTTATTTCTTACCTTGGAACCTTGCAGCCAGTTAACTGCAGAATCCCCATCCTTGTAAGGTGGGAGGTTGATAGGTCCACTCAATCACTACAAGCCAGAAGTTCAAACTCACTGCTGTAGAATGGATTCCAACTTGTGATTATCATCGATAGAGTCTCATAAGACATTTGTCTGTGTGGATCATAACAAAACTATGACTAACATTGAGAAGAATGGAAATCCCAGAACATTTAATTGTGCTCATGTGAAACTTAAACTTAGATCAAGAGGCTGTTGTCCAAACAGAGCAAGGAAACAATGTTATGTGCCTTTGAGTAAAGTGTGACTCTTAGCGACCTTATGCACAGTTGCTCTGAACTCTGCCCTAACTTTGACACATCTATCCCCATTATCCTAGTTACTATGTTGATCCATCTCACCCAGATTCTCCCTCTCCTACGTTGATGTCCTTCTGCAAGGACTGGTCTCTCCTGGTCACATGCCCAAAGCATGTCAGGCGGAGCTTCATGCCTCCAAGGAGCAACTTGGCTTCATCTTCTCCAAGAGATACCTGTTTGTTTTTGTAAGAAGTTCATGGTATCTTTAATACTCTTCTCCAGCATCACAACTCAAAGGCATCAATAATTCTTCTGTCGTTCTTAGTCATTGTCCAGCTCTCTAATGCATAGCATATAATTATGAAGATCATGGCCTGGATCAGATGCACCTTAGTCTCTAGGCGGCATTGTTGCTTTTCAGCACTCTGGAGTTATTCCTAACAACAGATTTTTCTAATGCAACAAGTCTTTTGCTTTCATGACTTTTGATGCCAAGAGTGTTGATTTTGGAACCAAGTTGTGCATCAAGTTGGATCTTCTCTTCATACCTATTCAATTTGTATGCTGAGTAAATAATTTGAGGAATTGGACTCTCTGAAGAAGAATGTGGCATGAAGATTCAAGGTAAACTCATCAACAAGCTATATTATGCAGATGACATATTTTGCTTCCCAAAAGTGAGGAAGACTTGAAGTGCTTGCAGCAAAAGATCAAGGACAGCTTTCAATATAAGTTACATCCCAATATCAAGAAAACAACAATTCTCACCACTACACCAGTAGGCTACATGGTGTCAGAGGGAGAAAAAAGATTGAAACTGCCAATGACTTCAGCTTACTAGGATCCACAATCAACACCCCTGGTACCAGCAGTTGGAAGGTCAAGAGATGTATTGTACTGGAGAAATCTGTATCAGGGACGTCTCCAAATTTCTGAGATTAAACAATATCAATTTGAAGACTAACGTGCACCTGGTCCAGGCAATATTTTCAGTCATTTGCTATGCATCTGAGAGCTGGACAATGAAGAGGGATGAAAGGAGAATCGATGCCTTTGAGCTCTGCCATGGAAGAAGAAGAGTCCATGGACTGCCAAATGAACAAACAGGTGTCTGGGGGAAGTGCAGCCAGAGGGCCCCATGGAGGCAGAGATGACAAAGTTTCACCTCACATACTTTGGGCATGCTTCTAGGAAAGGCTGTTCCTTGGAAAGGGCATCCTACTTGGAAAAGTGGATGAACAGTGAAGGAGAAGACCTGCACCTGGATGGGTTGACACCAATAGCTCCAATGGGCTCCGTATGTCAGGAATGGTGAGGATGGTACAGGATAAGACAGTGTTCAGATCTGTTCTGTACGGGATTGATATAAGTAGTATCCAAGTCAAGCGCACCTAACAACAGTGAATTTCTAAGAGGAGACTGTCCATCTCTCTTCTGGAGAGTAGCTGGATTTGAACCATTGACTTCATCCATTGGCTATTCAACACATAAGGCACATGCAGGAAGGAACATTGTAACTGTCCTGCATATGTGGTTCCAAGCACTCCCTGGACCCTGGGAGTGTGAGACAGGAAAGGGAGGGTCTGCCCAGTCGGGCCATGGTAGCCAGAGTGAGTGGGCAGTGATCAGTGAGAGGCTGCTATGTCTGCAGTCAGTGGTGGCCTAGGGACTAATGTCACAGTTATCCCTCACACAGGGCCAGTGGAATAGGCTTTGACCCTGGCCACTTGGCTTCATCCCTGAGAGCTGACAGCCTAGAATGGTCTCTGATAGCAACTCTTCCAGTTCCTGAGGACGGTAGCTGGGCACTGAAGTTCAGAGTGCTCATTCCCAGTCTGAGCACTAAACTCAGCCTGTGTGGACATCAGGGATAAGAGACAGAAAAACTTGTAGGCAGAACTTTGATCTCTGCAGAGCCAGTTTGGTGATGTCTCCCATCCCAACCCCTCCATGGCCTCTGTCTCTAGAGCACCCTCCCCAGAGAGGTCCTCTGGGCTTGCCTGGCCTCACAAATACCCTGTCTGCACTCCCTGGCCAGGGTGCAAGCAGTTGCTGTGTCCCCTCCACAGCCGTGAGTCCCCTTTCTTAGAATCAAGCTGCTGTCATATGAAAAACTCCAATAATCTTTACTTAATTTGTAATACGAAAACCAGATGAAGCACACGTTGATCCATTGGGATGCCCTTTAGGGGTTACAGACCAAATAATTTAAAAAGATCTTTGTAATGTTTTTCTTTTTTTTT